>NC_030431.2:23468082-23618082 GCF_001660625.3 Ictalurus punctatus
AGCTAGCTGAATGGTTTACTTTAATAATATAATGCGATGCTAGTGCGGGGATGTTTCTCGGAGAATAGAGGCTTACTACAAAGCTAACTAGCAACATAATTCGTGATGTCTCTTCGAAAATAGAAGAATAGTAACTTACTACTAAGCTAGCTAGCTATGTAACTTACGTAGGCATTGTGTTGCGACAGCAGTGATGCCTTGTATGTTGAATAAAAGCTTATTTAATACCTTATTTGATCTAATACTTAGGGAATGTTTAGCTAATGACAATCAATGACGATCCCTTGTTGCAATACTAGGACTCCTGAAAAAGTAGTCACGTTAAGTACCTTTATTTATCAAGCTCTTAGCTAGCTATCTTTATAAGTAGCCAATTAACTCCACTTACAATGCCTCGTCGAAATATTAGCTGGGTTCTTTTTAAAACACAAGCTAGCTACGTCCACGCTGTAAACACCCTGGCAGGAAATAGTTTAATCCAGAGGTCCGTAAAGACCTTCAGCCGCTCCACGTTTTCATTCAGTACAAGCTGGAGACTCACCTGAGCAGGTTGTAAAGATGACAGGTGGCCGAATGCTCATTACCTGCTCACGTGTGTCAGGCAGGAAATAGATGAGAATATAGAATATGGACTGAATTGAGAACCTTTTGTCTCCGGAAACACTTAAAGGGGTGAATCTGGGGGAAAAATAAAGCTCTGGTCAATCAGCCAAGACATGTTTGGTGCTGCTTCTTTAGTTTTTGCATTGGAGCGACCAGGCTAATGTGGGCTGGAGGTCTGAAATCACATCCTGTTCACTTGATAGTGTGTAGTGTCAGGATCATGTTTACACCGCTGTAGGTTAGTGTCCAAACAGTGTAGCTTTACTGGTTCAGAAAACACATCAGACACTATTTGTAGGGGAGCAGCGAGCAGCACATTACTGGTTACACGGAGATCCAACAGATTAGCTAATTATCAGGAAGCGTAATTAGATAAATGTGGGTGCTTGAGACTGAGGATTAAAATCTCTGCTCTAAACAACCCATAAACGCTGAAGACCACCACTTAACATCATGCAGAGGTGTTCATCTTAGACTTTAGTTATGCGGTTTGACATTTTACACACGCCGTCATCTCTCTATTAAACACTAGAACAGGACACAAGTCTTCCTAAGTGAAAGTTAAAATAAGAATAATTCTGTTATTTATAGGAAATTGTTTGCATACTGTGAGCTACATTACCTAAACAAGTCATGCCTTTTAGAGAGGGGCGCAGTTTGTACAGTGCTTATTGGTGGTGATGGGTTTTCATAATTTCTGCATTATTGTAGCTCCAAACTAATGATTACACAACATAAGCAAATTTATAAGCTCATTCTCTCTCTCTCTCTCTCTCTCTCTCTCTCTCTGGAAAATAAATAAATAAATACATACATACATTTCCCTATTGTTTTCTCAGGAACCTCAGAATTGTCCCCACATGTCTTGTCTGATTAATAACATTTCATGCATTTACTTAAAAATAAATAAATAAATAAATAAATAGAAAGTGTGCACATTTGGCATCAGCCAAACTACTCCTTGGATTCCCCCTGCTGAGTGTGTAGGCTTTAAACAGCAGAAGCACTTTCTGTACCTTGCCGTACGCTCCCCAGGAAAGCTCCGTCTCTATGACCATGACCACGATGCCGAACATGCCGAAGATGAGCGCGTAGTCGCTGAGGCGCTTCCTCTTCTCAAACAGGGCCCTCCGGTGCCCAAGCTTCTGGCCGATGTTCTGGTTCTTCTTCTTGCCCTGCTTGCCTCCTCCTCCTCCTCCTCCTCCACCACCACCTCCTCCTCCTCCGCCGTCCGCCGTGGAGTACGGCACCGGAGCGCTGACGCGGTTCTCCGTCCTCGAGTCCACGGCGCACACGGGCTGCAGCGGCTGCGACTCCGAGTCGAACTCGTGCAGGTTGCGGCGCGACGAGCCGGCGCGGCTCAGCGGCCGCATCACGCCGCCGTTGTATCTGCAGCCGCTCATCGCGACGGCGGCTATTTCGCGGCGGGGTTCGCCGACCGGGCTTCCCGGCTGCTGCGGAGGATGGTGGTGGCGGTGGTGGTGGTGGTGATGGTGGTGGCGGTGGTGATGTTGCCTGGATGAACTACCATGACTAGAAGGCGTGAGCTCACACGCGCTGCACCGGCACCCTTGCCTCGGGGAAGACGAGACGGACGGCGTCCTTACTGAAGTGCCGAGTTGGGTTTGAGACGACGTCCCGTGACAAACGAGGCTTTTGCGCGCGTGGCAGGTGCGGGAGTCGCGCCGCCCGCCGGAGCGCTCCTCCTTCTCCTCCTCCTCCTCTTCCTCCTCTTCTTCCTCTTCCTCCTCTCGCGGTGCGCAGTGCTGCGGCTGGAGGCGCTGCTGTTGGAGGAAGCGACGCTGCGGCTGTAATGGGCTTCCCATCCCAGCGCCGCCGCTTCGCACCGACTGTGTGCGCTACGGTGTGCGCTGGTGGGCGTTCCCAACTTGAGTGCGCTCCTGGTTGCCATGGTTACTCTGCTAGCAAGTAAGGTTTGGGCAAACAAACAGGCACGGGAAAGTCGTGCTCGTCAACTTCTGCAAAGGAAATACACCTATGCGTGGCCAGTTTATTAGGTAGGCTCCACCTAGCTTAGAAATGCATCATTTACCTTCCTACCAGGTGCATCCTACACCTTTATCCACAAGGATACATCTTTTAGACCTTGCAGTGTATTTATTGTCTTGTGTGTTTATTAATTTGATCTTTCCTACAATGACAATAAAACCCCACTTGACTTGCCTTAATGTTGTATACCTTTATGTTACTCTAAAAGCCAACTAAAGGTCCAATTATGTATGAAAAATCATTTTAATGGCACCCTGTCCAAGGTGTACCCTGCCTTGTGCCCGATGCTCCCTGGGATAGGCTCCAGGTTCCTCGTGACCCTGAAAAGGATAAGCGATATAGAGGATGGATGGATGGATGGATGGAGGAACATTAAACATGTAAAAAAAAAAATTTAAAAAAAACCCACATGCACACACACACTAAAAGTGCAAAAGATGGATCCTATACTCTCGAGGGTACCACCCCAGTGACAAGGGAACATAGGCTATTAAATCTAGAATCTACAATTTCTGATCGGAGTCAAGAACTGCATTTTTAGAAATGCAGTAATCTAGGTTAATGACCAGAATAATAAGGCTGTGAGTACAGACAGTGGAGGTGAGGTTCCTCTACTCTCCGTGATAGGATGACAAGCTCGATAATCCAGGTGACCCTCGGAATAGGAGCCAGTCGAGGTGGCTGGGGCACCTTAGAGAGATGAGCTGTATCAGGTATGTCTCACTGGACGGAGACCCCGGGCCAGAACCAGCTGAAGAGATTATATCTCACAGCTGGCTTGGGACCATCTGGGAATCCTCCAGGAAGAGCTGAAATTTGTTGCTGGGAATAGAAAAGTCTGGACTGACCTGCCACCAGGAAATTTAATGAAAAAAAAAAAATAGTAATCAATAGGCTTAGAGGTCAAATATGCCAAATTTGTAACAAAATTAGCACAGGTGAATAATGTCTACATACCTAATCAATTTAGAAGCTTTAAAGGGTTCTTTCGTTGTCCACTGGGGGAACCCTTAAAAGTTATACAGTAGCCTACGTAATAGGTAGAACCCAGACAGCAGTGTTTCCAAAAGAACCCTTGACAAAAGAACAAAAAAACAGAACCCTTGGACCATTTCTTCTAAAAGAGTAAACATTTATTATGGTCACGCAGATGATCTACATCATGTTTAAGAGTTGAGTTGAGATATTTTGGTCCCTTGGTTGAATCCCCAGATAAAATGCTGAAACTAAATGAGATGAGGAATTGAGTTACCTTCACTGTAGGCTGTAGAATTTATACAGTGATCTGATGCAGTTTCATTTGACAAAAAATAAATAAATAAATACATTCGCAGAGCAATAAAATAAAAATGTTTCATATTTCAAAAACATGGGCCTAGTATTTGATCTGCTCCTCTGCACTTAGATTTTATTCCTCCAACTTCTCAATTTTTCCGGTAACAGATCTGCGCCTCGGGTTTTCCCAAAGAAAACAAATACGAGACCAAAGTCGTGGCTGTACGTGGAATATTACTAGTTCGAGTATTTTGCTGCAGATGACAATTTCGACCAAATAATTAATTGGCTGTAAATGTAGATATTTTGATAGATAATGTATATTTGTGTTATATTATATCTGTGAAGTCAAATACAACCCCAATTCCCAAAAAGTTGGGACGCTGTGTGAAATGTAAATATGTAAATAAAAACAGAACGCAATGATTTGCAGATCTCATAAACTCGTATGTTATTCACAATAGAACACTGAAAACATATCAAATGTTTAAATTGAGGACATGTATGATTTTAAGGAAAAAATAACGCAATTTTGAATTTGACGGCCGCAACACCTCTCAAAAAAGTTGGGACGGGGCAACAAAAGGCTGGAAAAGTAAGTGTTAGTGAAAAGAAAGTGCCGGAGGTTAATTGGGAACAGGTCAGTAAAATGATTGGGTTTAAAAAGCGTATCTTAGAGAGGCGGAGTCTCTCGGAAGTAAAGATGGGCAGAGGTTCACCAATCTGCGAAAAACTGCGTCTACAATGTGTGGAATGATTTCAGAATAATGCTCCTCAATGTTAAATCGTGAAGACTATGAATATCTTGTCATCTACAGTACGTAATATCATCAAAGGATTCAGAGAATCTGGAGAAGGGTGAAAAACACATGCCCGTGATCTTCGGGCCCTCAGGCGGCGCTGCATTAAAAACAGGCCTGATTCTGTAATGGAAATCACTGCAGGGGTTCAGAAACACCTCCAGAACTCATTCTCTGTGAACACAGTTCTCCGTGCCATCCATAAACTCTGGTTAAAGCTCTATCATGCAAAGACGAAGCCATATGTGAACATGGTCCAGCAACGCCGCCGTCTACTCTGGGCCAAAGCTCATTTAAAATGGACCGAGGCAAAGTGGAAAACTGTTCTGTGGTCAGACAAATCAAAATTTTAAATTCTTTTTGGGAAGCCATGGACGCCACTTCATTTAAACTAAAGAGGACTAAAGAGGAGAGGGACCGCCTGGCTTTTTATCAGCACTCAGTTCAAAAACCTGCATCTCTGATGGTATGGGGGTGCAGTAGTGCCTATGGAACTGGCAGCTTGCACATCTGGAAAGGTACCATCAATGCTGAAAGGTATATACAGGTGTTAGTGCAACATCTGTTTCCATCCAGATTCCATCCCATCTTTACTTCTGAAAGACTCTGCCTCTCTAAAATACTCTTTTTATACCCAATCATCTTACCGACCTGTTCCTAATTAACCTAATTAACTGAAAAATGTTCCTCCAACATTTACTTTTCCAGCCTTTTGTTGCCCCGTCCCAACTTTTTTGAGAGGTGTTGCGGCCATGAAATTCAAGATTACCTTATTTTTTTCCCTAAAAGCGTTACTTTCCTCAGTTTAAACATATGATATCTTTTCTATGTTCTACTGTGAATAAAATGTGGTTTTATGAGATTTGCAAATCATTGCGTTCTGTTTTTATTACAGCGTCCCAACAGTTTTGGAATTGGGGTTGTATATTTATAACAGGAATTCTCTAATTATTTAGTCAGGAGCCCATTAACTGTAAAATAATCCCAGATCCCGCAAATATAGATTGATATTATAAACAAACTATTAAAAATTAGGCACACTATTTAAATACAATACAATAACATTTGCATATTTATTTGAGCCATGTAGAGTTTTTCATTTCTGAACTTTTCCCCAATAGATTTAGATTTTTATTAAAATTGTCATTAGTTTCCAGTTGCCATTATTTATACAGGCATAATAATTTTGCTAATGGTGGGTTGTTATTTCCACCACTGCAACAAAATGAGAAAAACTCAGACCCCTTGGCTATGCTTCACAGACCCCTGGAGATCCCCGGACTCTGCCACCGGACCGTACTTTTTTTCCCCAACCACGAATTAAAGGAATAGTTTGGTATACAGTCAATTCCAAACATTTCCCCCCTTTACACAAACGTAGTTGAAAAATTCGAACTCACATAAAGAATAGTCAGGGATACATATGAATATGCATGAATATGCTAATTGGGAACACCTCCCAGATGATCTAGTTATTCCAACCACCTGCAAATATACAAAAATCCATCATAGTTCCAATACAGAATTAACATCAATTCAAAGACCCCAGGCGAACCGCACGATTTGAACCATCGCAGCCTTTTGATCGGATTTTACAGCTTAACAAAACGTTGAGCATTTTCTGCTGTAGGCTTGAGTAGGACTGTGTACAGATTTCACTCGCTGTTTACATTCTGTCTTTACAGCAACTAATTAAACAAAACACACACTTACCTGTGAGCTCGGAAAATATATTTATTTAGCCCCCGAGCCAGAAATCACTTGCATTTGCTCTGTGTTTTTCGTTTGGTGCTCCAATGTCTACCTAAAAGCTCAGCAGTCAGTACGTCTGTAGCATTAACAACATTGTCATCACAATTCGATTTTGACTCTAAATCAGAAATGTCATTCTTTTGACTTTCTCAATAAATACAGGTAAGACTGCTAATTTTATGTGAATTTTATGTGATTTCAGCTACATACAAATGGATTTAAAAAAAAAAAAAAGGGTTTCAGAGATAAAAACAGTAGTAGCTACCATATATATATATGTATGTTTTAAAATACAGACTTATTCTGTGGTTAGCACGTTCGCCTCACACCTCCAGGGTCGGGGGTTCGAGTCCCGTTGTGGCCCTGTGTGAGCGGAGTTTGCATGTTCTCCGAGTGCTGCGGGGGTTTCCTCCGGGTACTCCGGTTTCCTCCCCCAGTCCAAACACATGCATGGGCGGCTGATTGGCGTGTCTAAAGTGTCTGTAGTGTATGAATGGGTGTGTCTGTGTGTATGCGATTGTGCCTTGCGATGGACTGGCACCCTGTCCAGGGTGTACCCCGCCTTGTGCCCGATGCTCCCTGGGATAGGCTCCAGGTTCCCCCGTGACCCTGAAGAAAAGGATAAGCGGTATAGAAGATGGATGGACTTATTCTGTGGGACGCATGATGGTACAGTCGGTCGCGTTGCTCTTACATGTCCTCCCCATGTCTGTGTGGGTTTCTTCTGAGATCTCCCGGTTTCCTCCAACCTCCCAAGTAGGATTGTATTGGATACACTAAAGTGCCCCTAAAAGATCTGCACTTATATAGCGCTTTTATCCAAAGCGCTTTTACACTGTGTCTCATTCACACACCAACGGTAGCAGAGCTGCCATGCAAGATGGGGTTCAGTGTCTTACCCAAGGACACTTCGGCACGTGGAGTCACGTGGGCCGGGAATCGAACCGCCAACCCTACGATTAGTGGACAACCTGCTCTACAACCTGATCCACAGCCGCCCCATGTGAAAACCCCACGAATAAGTGTGTGCAAGGTGCAGTGCATTGTATTAGCCTAGGCTCCGGATAGGGTTTTCACCCAGTCCTGTCAGTTCCCAGGCGTCTGGTTTTAACATTTTCACAGAAGTGCCCCGTGACCTTGAAGGATAAGCAGTACAGAAAATGGATGGAGGGATGGATGGATGAATTAAAGCTGGATTTTATATCCAAGAGTAACACTCTTGAGAAGCAATCCAAGCCTGGGAGATTTATGGATTATTGGGTTATTATTGTGTAAATCCCTCCTGCTGTAGTGTCTCACAGCTCAGAGTCGAACAGTAGCCATGTTACCCAGGTCAGTTTATTACATATATTAATCAACTGTATTATTACTGTAATAACCGTATTGCATCTTCAAGGGACTTTGAGGCGATCCAGAATAACAGCACGGGAACCGTTGCAGTCCTGCACTGCAGTCACTCGCTACGTCATCTTGGGACACTGAGCCCGAGCTGCAGCATGAAGGAAAACCCCTTCCATTTAAAAAGAAAAATAGGGCTACATCCCAAATGCACTATGAATGAAACAGTGGCTCCCCTTTCACATCCTCTCTAGTGCACTTTATTTCCAATATGGAGAGCTTCAGGGAAAACATAACAGACATTACACTGCAATCAGTGCACACTCCCTAACTTGTGTACCTTTTGTTAGGGAGCCTAACGGACATCTGGGGATCACTTTGAGAAATTAGTTGTTGTTTTTCCCTCAATAATATATAATAAATAAATAAACAATCCTATCAAGCACTCTTCAATAAAAGCAAATGGATCTATTACTTCTTAATGATATAATGATGAAATTATCAAAGACTATTCAGCCTACTTCTGGATATTTTATCTCATTATATTCTTATCAAGTGAAATGATCTTGAAGCACTCTTAATGCAGATCAGTTTTCTTCTTCCCTGTGTTGGTTTCCCCAAACAAGCCAGTCTCAAAAGATAATAAAAGGAATGTACTACTAGAATATTATAAGGCTTTATAGATGTGTAGAGCTTTATAGTCTTTGTTATTTTTCAGCTCTGGGAATGTTACCGTTCCCTGTGTGCCTTCTGCAGAACCTAGAGTCAATATCTTATAACTGATCTGTCTGAAACGAAGGTCCGTGTTAGTGTCTGTCAGTAAATCCATCCGTTCGTCTCCCATGACAGGCATTACACTCAAAGCCACTTTATTCTCTTACTAAGGCTTACTGACACAAGCAACTACAAGCACCATCAATTTTCAAAGCCAAGGAGTTCAATCAGTTAATAGTGAGATGCTTGATAAATGAAACGAGCTCATTCCTAGGTAAGCATTAAAAGAGTTTGGGGTGTGCTGTTGGAGGAAAATAATCACTGATGGGGTGGAGTGATGCGGCTCCATACCCGATGCAAAGCAGAGTTAATGTCATCCCCTTAAAGTGGATTCCCAACCCCCAACCCCAATAACAGCATGTTGTTTTTTTTATTTGCTAATGAACACGCTTTTTTATCCATTTAATGTCGTGGAACATCCGTGAAGCAAGTTAGTTCCTGTTCTCACTAAAGCTATAAACAGCCGTCCTCTGACCAGCCTCTGTTCTAGTTAATAAGACAACAAAACGTTGTCATGTTACTCAGAAACTCAGAAATCAGAAAGCATAAACGCCTCTGTCCTGAAGATCTTACTGACTGTTACACAGCACTGACACTGGAGACTCCTTCCATAAAAGTTCAATGAATGTCTCCTTACAGCAAACATCACCACATCGAGGAACTGACATGTTTCTTGTTTAATAATAGGACTTATAATTATAAAAAAAATCTGTTTATTATTAGTGTTAGATACCTGTGTTAGTCTCTGTGAAGGTGTTGTTACTATAGAAACGCTAAAGTATTAGAATGAGCGCATTAATGTAAGTCTGTGATTTGAATTACAGCTGGAACTGCTGTTAAAGAAGATGAATTACTGCGGTTATTTTCGTACGGTAGGTGGGCGCACGGTGGCTTAGTGGTTAGCACGTTCGCCTCACACCTCCAGGGTCGGGGGTTGGATTCCCACTGTGGCCCTGTGTGTGCGGAGTTTGCATGTTCTTGTGCGGGGGTTTCCTCCGGGTACTCCGGTTTCCTCCCCCAGTCCAAAGACATGCATGGTAGGCTGATTGGCGTGTCTGTAGTGTGTGATTGTGCCCTGTGATGGATTGGCATCCTGTCCAGGGTGTACCCCGCCTTATGCTCCCTGGGATAGGCTCCAGGTTCCCTGTGACCCTGAAAAAGATAAAGTGGTATGGAAGATGGATGGATGGATTTTTGTACAGTAACTTCGAGACCAGGTGTAGTGTTTTAGATATGGATTTTTATTAGAACATCGTTCTTAATTAAGCTGTTCATCTTTTTCAGCCATTTTTTAATAATCATCAGATAATAAACATAGCTTCTTTTTCTTCCTCTTCTTCTTCTTCTTCTAATCATATTATAAACAAATCTGTAAACAAGGCCTTCATATTTTTGGGAACATTAGGCCATTTGTCTAACAATGGTGCAAAATAAATGTTTAAAAAAAAAAAAAAAAGATAAAATGAGATTAATAATAATAAAACACATGAAAATCAATAAATGATATCTGACCCATGAGTAGATTTTAAACCCTTTTAGGTGATATTAAGTCAGTTTTTAACCAACTTGATTCATTTAAGTGACTTTTGCCTTTATTTATTTATTTTTTGTTTAAAAAACTTTTTTTTAAAAATGTATCTAACTAATATATTTACACGGTACATTTTCCAAATTGGGCCAAAAAAATGACACGTAATTTGCAAGTGAAGAAAAAAAAAACTACGAAACATTTTTTACATACTTTACGGAACATATTTTATGAAACAATTTTTTTTTTTTGCTGTCTGTTTCAGCATTCATTATTATTTATTTATTTTTTAAAAACCGTCTCACTGTGGCCACCGTAGTTACCAAGGTTACACGCGCGAGCTTCCTTTAGTCCTGGGTGTTGCCAGATTCTGGATTTTCGCATGTGTTGGGTCATGCGGATCATTTTACTGACTCCGATCTTTTGAATCTCGTTCAGCTTAAACGAACGAATCTTTTTTCGAGTCATTTTGTTCATTTCAACAGAATATAATTAAAATGTTACATGTTAAATTCCCCAACACATATAGTACTTAATAAACTATACAATAAACTATACGCTAATGCAACCAAGGCCGAATTATGAGAAACAGAAATGAGTCATTAATAGCTTAGCTGGGTTTTCAGGCTATGCAGTGTGTTAGTTCACCTCACCTTCTGATCCGAGTCATTCGAGTAGTTCGTTCATCCTGTTTCCGGTACTGCATGGTGCTTTGCCTATGTGTGCCTATTCACTGGAAGACTAATCAATTGTGTTTCCGGTACAGAACCGATGGGGATGTTGCAGTGCATGCGCGGTCAAAATGAACGAATCAGTCTCCTAGACAACTCGTTGTTCTCGAGTCATTCTAAAGATTCGTACAAAATGAACAAATCGTTCACGAACTCACTAATTTTCACACACTCATTTCATTTGATTCAGCTCAGAAATAAGAGTTGACTCTTTCGGCTCCAAACCGAGTCATTGCAGTTTTTTTCAGTGATTGTTTTCTTGGCCAGACTATGATTGGTATAATCTGATGAAATGTTACTATATTGTTTAATTAACAAAATAACATTATATTTACGTATCACACTTACATTATATTTACGTTATCATACGTACAGGTTGCTGAACATGAATGTCAAATAAAGTAATTACTCAATAACTGCTTAACTGCTCTATAATAATGTGAATAAAAATGTAATCAAGTCATCACAAGTCCTCCATATTTAACTGTTCCAAACGTCAAATGAACACGTCCCTCAGTTTGTTTAATCGCACTTTACTAGCTACATTCTAGTCAGCTAGATACATTCTGAGCGGAGAAATACTGAGGAGATGCACTGGAAATGCAGATTTTTTAATAACATAACATGATGTTACACATCCTAAAGGCCCGATTACTAGAATAAAGGTATTTTATAGAAATGCTATTAATATCGTGAGATTGGTTGATGGTAGATTGTGCCATAAATGATTCAAATAATGAAATAAATTAATGCCACCACCACCACCACCGCTCCTACTACCTTCTGACGTCCACCTAAAATGCATGAGTATTTCACTCTTATCAATTTCACTTTCCATTTCATTTCAAGCGGTGGTTTGAGTATATTTCCTCATCCCCCAGTGAAATTGCACCACATGTGCAAAAGTATGTGGACGTCTGACCATCACAGCGATATGTGTTCCTTCCTCAAAATGTTTCCACAATGTCAGAAGCACAGAAGTCTATAAAAATTCTTTGTATGCTGTAGCTTTACAATTTCCCTTCACTGGAACTAAGAGGCCCAAACCTGTTCCAGCATGACAATGCCTCTGTGCACAAAGTGAGCTCCATGAAGACATGATTTGAGAAGGTTGATGAAGGTGGAAAAACTCCAGTGTCCTGCTCAGATCCCTGACCTCATCCCCACTGAACTCCTTTATGATGAACTGGAATGCGACTGCACCCCATTCCTCCTCATCCAATATCAGTGCCTGATCTCACTAATGCTCTTGTAGCTGAATGATCACAAATCCCCACAGCCACGCCCCCAAATCTAGTGGAAAGCCTTCACAGAAGACTGGGGATTATTATAACAGTAAAGAGGGGATTCAATCTGGAAAGGGATGCTCAACAAGCACATATGGGTGTGATGGTCAGGTGTCCATAAACTTTTAGCCATATAGCATAATTCCTAGGTATACCATTGAATGGCCATTGTCGCATGAATAAAACTGTGAGGTCGAGGTTGTTAAAGCTCCTGTGAAGTACCTTGAAACGCGCAGAATTAATCTACATTTTGACCTGATTTCCACTGAAACAGGAAGTCAGGGCGAGACATATCGAGTGACCCTTCTGTCTTTTTAAACAGCCAATAGCGTTTAACGTACTTCACATCCCGGGCTAAGCTGTACATGACAGTTACTACCATGGATTTTTTTTACAATGTTGGGCGCAGAACACTTCAGATTCCAGAGCATTTGATTGGACGGAAAATCTGACGAGTGCAGAAAGATGTCATCGAAACTGTTGCTCTGTATCGGGGGTATATTTTGAATTCATATACAGTATCTTCTAAATGCGAACTTCATTGTCATTGTTTTGGAACACACTAGCTTAAAATAACCTTAACGCTAACATGTTCATACTAAAAGTCCATTTTGTTTTCATTGTTTTGTTTAAATGAATGATGTGGATTCTTTGAACCAATCTGGCAACCTTTCCATATTTTGTCAGTCTTGCGGCTCTTAGTGTGTTACAGTACAGTAGTTTTTCCCCCCCAGTTAAATGTCTACACAGTAAAACGCGTTATCAATTCAGTATGTCCTAAAAGGGCTTCCGTGACGCATTATCGGATTATATTAGCATGGGCTAAAACGAATGCATGCACAAAAAGAAAGGAGTTTTTTCTAGATTGCCAAATGTATTGGCTGGTAGTTAGCTTACTAGCTAAGCTACAAATATGACATTCTTTGTTAGCCAACCGGCTAATTTCTATGGGGCTCTTTAAGTTTGTTTAAACTTGACGTTTCCGGTAGGGAATTTATATATATGTATATATTTCTTTCTTTTTTCATTTGTGTCGTGAATAATATTCGCACCAGGGGACGTTTTCTTTCTTCCTGAATGTGTGCAGCTTAAACAATGAGGAACAAAGAACCCGAAATTCTTGCGGATTGTACCGGTAGGCAGAGTCCGGCCGAATTCCAAATGGACCGCTAATGACTGTATAAGTGCACTACAAAGAGCGTGACCTAATGGGCGCGTGCTCCCTATGTAGTGCTTTTATAGTTTAATAAGAAGTGAATTGGGATACTGCCCAGTTCGCAGGCTCAATCCCAGCTAACTGTCTGGAAGATGTCTCTTCTTGTATATTAATGCAAATTAACGTTGTTATGGTGATTTACGTCACCGTACCTACGTCAGCGTTCAATTTATAATATATAACAATATACAAATTAATTTGGTAGTCAACGATGGAGTGTGTTTTAGTTTTTTCTTGTGTTTTGTCTTCATTAAATTGAATTAAATTGAATCCATACCTAGTTTAAGCATCATCATCATCATCATCAGCCTTGCCTCATCCTCACCCAGTCATTACCATCCAGTGATGCTTGAAAAAATTTCTTTCACTAAACCCTTGCCTTAAATTTGATCTTGAGTCTAAACAAATCCGTGCTTTCCAAATTGACCCTAAAATCAAAATGTTTTCTATTACAGACAACACAATACCAGAAACTCCTGAGGCCAAGCGTCCGTGTAAACCCAGTGCTGCCAGAGCCTCCGATCCTGTACTGGTGGACTCGTCCTCCGATTCGGATGTGGAGATATCAGGGATCTCAATGGGGTAAGACGAGACGGTGGAGCTCAGGCGACACTTTTGAATTTGTCTAAGTGTAGAAGTGAGAACAGCGGTTGTGATGTTCACCAGGCCGAGGAAGATTACTGCGACGTCGACTCAGGACACGATCTTGTTCTCTGACGAAGAGGACGAAGTAACAGAGGTGAAGATGGAGACGTCGCACCACGAAGGACGGGTAAAGATCACAAGCCAGTCTGAGATACAGACAAAATGTATTCTAGGAGAGTCGGATTTGTTTTTATGAAACGGTCGTGTCCGTTAACCGTGTTTTGTCGTTCTTTCAGGAGACCAAACTTGAACATCCTTCATCGTTGAAGACGTCTGGAAACGGAGGTGATGTTCAATTCACTCAGTCGCTCATAAACGTGTTGGTGGTTTTTCTTCTTGCTATTTTCCAGCTGCTCAGCTGTGATTAGAAGTGGTGTTTAACAGCTCGTCTCGTTTACCGAACCTCGTCTCTGTGGCGTTGATGGATTAGCTTTAAGGCCGTGAACTGACAAGGTTTTTTTTCTTCTTCTTCCCGTCTGTCTTTCTCAGATACAGTGGGTAAAAGGAGGCAGGAGGAGATGTGTGATGATTCCCAGGAGAGTAACAAAAGTAGCAAGAAGAGGCGCGAGTCACTGGTGAGCTCGCGTAATGCTACTGCTTTATCTTGACATACACCTGTGAGGCTCTCAGACCTAAATCAGAGCTCTGGAGAGCCCCAGACAGGCTGCGTTAGGGTTCGTGTCAATTCCGATAGGGTTGCTGTTGCTGCACGTCTCAGATTTTGTTCGTTCTTTTTTCATTTGTTGCTTGTGTCCTAAAACCGAAGTAAATATTTTCTAATAAAAAAAAAGTCTCGCTTGGGAAGCATTGTTTTATTATTTAATATCTCCAGATATATTTTCCCTAGCCATGTGAAATTTGGCAGACATAAAGACAAACTTTATTTCTATCTGTGTAAATGCTCAGACGTTCCTACAGAGGGCCGGTTGTTTTCTTACGGGCTCCTCAAAGTGGGGGAAAGTGCAATATCTTTCCATATGTGAGTGAGATTAAGAGCTTATAGACCCCACTTTAATACACAAAGATTATAAGAGGCTGCGCTCACGCATTGTATAAAAAAAAAAAATCGCTCAAAACATTTTATTACGATCAGCAATCACGCAGTAATTACTACACGACAACCCGGACGTTCTGCTCGGAGCTGTTTACGTAAACGTCGTTTCTATATGCCAAAATGAATCCGTGTGAGATGGTGGTGTTGACAACTGGTAGCGTAAGAAAGTGTTTATATGGCTTTTGAGTGTTTGTGCAGGACGTCACAGCGGTCAGGTGGTACAAGTCGTAATTACGAGTTCTACGAGGACGCGAACACTTTTTACAAGTCGGAATCTCGTAATTACGGTAATTGCGACAAGGCGCGAACGCAGACGTTGTCGCAGTTCGTGGTTAAACTACTATATTTTATCGACTGTGTGTCAAGATCTGAGATCTCAATCAGTAGAATTCAGATTAGATAAGTTTTAAAAAGTCGTGCTGTTTTGACACATTCAGACGCCGATGTTGACTTACTAGTGGAATCGTGGAAAAATTGGGTGAAATATGTTTAAACTTATGGTTATGTTTATTTAATATCTCCAGAAATATTTTTCCCAGCCACATGAAGTTTGGCAGACATAAAGGAAAAACCTAGAACATAGCATAAACGTAATTTAAACATATTTCACACAATGTTTCACAATTCTACTAGTAAGTCAACATCACCTTCTGAACATGTCAAAATAGCACAATTTGTTTAAAACTTATTTAATCTGAATTCTACTGATCAGATCGGTTCAGATCTGAGGTTTTGACACACATTCAATGAAATGTAGTAGTTTAAACACAAACTGTGACTTTTATAATCGGTGTCTATTAAAATGGAGTCTATAGGCCCTTAATACGACTCACAATTGGAAATGCTGCACTTTCTGCCATTTTGAGGAACCTGTAAGAAAAAAAAAAAGGCATTCTGTGGTAACGTCTGATCATTTCAAAAGATAAAAATCAAGTTTGTCTTTATCTCTGCCGAGTTTCACGTGTCTGGGGAAAAATATTTCTGGAGATATTAAATCGTAAACATGGCTTCCCGAGAACAAGGGCTTATACGTGCCTTGCCAGCGTCCGTTCTTTTAAGCCACGTTAGTATTTTAGTCTGGACCTGCGATTCAGTTTTGTAAATACAGAAGGTTTTCTGTTCTCATGTGTTATAGGTGGTGTTTCTGATCACAAGATATATTGTGAGTCCTCCACTACAAAGCTGGAAATATAAAAATTGCATAGAAAAAAAAAAAACAACAGCTCAAGGACAGAAACATTATTGCTTTCCAGTCATGTCAGCTCCTGGTTTATTGGTTAATCTTTTCCCCTGCAGCGATGGACGGCTGCCCGGTTGGCTTATTTGTTACTTGTCATAGCGAGTTTTCTGGAGACGGTGTGTGGGCATTTTGGGTCGCACGTATCTGGGAACGAGGGAACCGCGACAGAATTTATAAACTCAGTTTTGTCTCTTACTCGGTTTGTTGATGTCTCTTGGAATGCAGCGAGCTGATCTGCCTAGGAACCTTTTGCTGGATTCGAGGTCATTTGCTGCCTCCAACCTGTAAAAATCACCGAAAACGCCTCCTCGACTCGGGATAATCAAATCAACTACCAGTCCTTCCTCTGTTTATGGAGCACTGTCAAATCAACATGTCCCCCTTGTTTTGGTTTTTAATTTTTTTTTTTTTTTTAGATCTGTTGATATACAGACATCCCTGCTGGGAAAAAACAAAATAATAGAAACCCTCATAGAATTTGTAATGATTATAATGGGAATTGTATAGCTTTTAATGGAAACTATTGATCTCTGTGGGTTTCTACTGGTAATTTGTTGCCTTCTATTGGTGGCATGTTATGCCTAGTGGATACCATTAAGGACCGATAAAGGTAATGGATAGCTGATGGTTTGTAATGGTATTTGTACTGGAGACCTTTTTTTTATGGTTTCTATTGTTTGTTTGTTTGTTTGTTTGTTTGTTTGTTTGTTTGTTTTTTCAGCAGGGACAGTACTTGATTAAATCTAACATATAACTTTCAGCATACTAATCGCGCTTTTGAGAAGGTAATCATCGACGTTAGAGTTATCACTCATATAACTAGCGTTAGCTTGCCAGCTTCTTGCTAAGGTCACGTCCACTTCTGCTGCTGTACTCCGATTAAAGTCCAAAATGTTATATGAACGTTTGAAGTTCAGTATAGTAGAACAGAAACAATAGTCACTCAGATCTCTTAACTGTAAAAGAGCTTTATGTGCTCTGACTGAGGAAAAAAGACATGCTTCCGTAGAGGCGTCCGTGTTTTTTTTTTCCTACTTCGAACGTGCCGGGGTGGGAAAACGACGTTATTACAACTTGCAAATGACCACTTACGAGGCACCATGAAGGCAGCTTTAGAACAAAATGGAAGGAGGGAAAGAAATGTTAATTTCAGGTCATCGGGATCTGCTCTGTCAGTCCACATTTTCTATCCCCTTAATTTGATTTATTTTTGTCCCACTTCAATAGGAAGCCGTTGTTTTCCACACATCGTGATAAATTGGGTAGCACTAACAACAGCACTTGATGTTTTCTAGTAAAAATCAATAGCCGCCAGTTTTGATCTTTCCGGCCATAGGCTATCATTAGCTAAACGACTGAAATGGTCCGTGTTTTACGAGATTTTGGGTCGTACAGCACTTTTGTGTACTTTCTATAGACGGATGATTCGGCAGATGAGGGACCTGAGCCCAGCTGGAAGGAGCAGGAGAGCATGGTGAAGAAGCTGCAGCGTAATTTCCCCCATCTCAACAAGGAGGTGAGTGACCGGGGTACACGATCTAGATTATTCTGGAAGAATCTGGTGGAAAATGAGAAACTGCGTGGTGGCAATATACTAATATCTAATATCTGTGCCTCAGTTGTAGGGAAGGAGGTGTGGCCTCTGTGCCCCAGTCGTAGGGAAGGAGGTGTGGCCTCTGTGCCCCAGTCGTAGGGAAGGAGGTGTGGCCTCTGTGCCCCAGTCGTAGGGAAGGAGGTGTGGCCTCTGTGCCCCAGTCGTAGGGAAGGAGGTGTGGCCTCTGTGCCCCAGTCGTAGGGAAGGAGGTGTGGCCTCCGTGCCCCAGTCGTAGGGAAGGAGGTGTGGCCTCTGTGCCCCAGTCGTAGGGAAGGAGGTGTGGCCTCTGTGCCTCAGTCATAGGGAACTTTTTTTTTTGTTTAATATAATTGTACAGTTTGCACAAAACTAAATCATGTTGTATCACATGCATCATATTGTAACGCCTCTAAATCATTCTGTATTAAATTGGCTGTTTACAAATGTATCTTTCATACATCTAATCCTCAGAAGTAGATGCACACCTTTGTGTTTTTAACGCTCGATCTGTGTGTGTTCTGTATGGAAGTGTTCAATTTGACATGCGCGGTGTGTGTTCCTGCAGGAGCTCAGGGACGTGCTTCATGAACACAGCTGGGTCATCGAGGACGCCCTGGAGGCACTGCGCATGTTCTCTGAGCACGGTGAGGAAGGACTTTCTTCTGCTTTCTTTCAGCCTGAACGAGAAATGGTCTACATTACGAAGATCTGCGAGTGCACGGCGCGGTAATAACGGACGCTCCTGAGCAACGTTTGCAGCGGCTGTAATTCGTATGTCGGGCCACTCTCCGTGTTCGTGAGCTCAGCTGTTCCCGCAGCACCTGCACTGCTGTTTCAGCATTTCCTGACAGGGACTTTAATAAACCGTATTTCACCATAATAGGACGGAGGTGTTGAACCCGGTCGCTCTAAATTGGTTTTGCTCCAACTCTCAGCACACCTGAGGCAGGTCATCAAGGACCGTGCAGTTTTGATTAACCGGCCAAGATTTGTCTGGTGCTTGAACAGCACAAAAATAAAGATGGCTTGGCTTCCCCAGTGCAGTGTGGAAGCGCTGTACAGAAATTTACATTCACATTTATTCATCCAGCAGACGCTTTTATCCGAAGTGACTTACGGGTGAGACGGAATGCAATCCAAGCCCGGCGCTGTTAAAGAAATTTACAGAGCTAATGTAGAAAATACTACAGAAGAAAAGGATATCTCTCTTTACGCTCGATCCTAGACAGATTTTGATTGCACTGTTTTCTGAATGGGAAATAGTGGAATAAAAGTGTGCATTTTTTTTTTTCGCATTCAGAAACATTGATCATAAACATCTTACTTTAGACAGTTTCCTTTCATGTGTCATAGTGAAGCCGATTTTTCTCAGCTAATGAACACCTAATGTATATACACTGACTGCCTATACATATATATATATAAGTATATACACAGACACTACTGGTCGAAAGTTTGGAGACACCTGACTGAAATCTTTTGATCTGAAGGTGTATGATTAAATGTTTGGGCGTCCACTTTGAAGAAGCTAAAATACGAAATTATTTTGATTTATTTTGGATTTTTTATCATAACATAATTCCCATAGTTCCATTTGTGTTCCTCCAGAGTTTTGATAACTTTATTATTATTATTATTATTATTATTATTATTATTATTCTCAAATGAATGAGTCTGTCTACACTTTTGACCGGTAGTGTATATAAACTCCATAAAAATCCAGAAAACTGATGCAAACTGACATTGTGAAAAAGACACCTGGGATGAGCACGGGACAGTCTTTATGATTAAACCAGCAGTTCCAAGTCTACAATAAATGAGAACCATTTACATCATTATTATCTGCTTTTTCTTTTTTCCCCTCTCTCAGTGGTGGAGTTCAGCAGCGATGACTCGGACTCAGAACCGCCTCCATCTCCCGAACACAAAAACACAAATCCGACTCCGATCCCCAGCACGTCCGCAACGCAGCAGGTACCCCACAGACCCCTAAACGGAGACAGAGACACACGGATGAGGAGGAGACGGCACACGAAAGAAATCCAGAAGCGAGACAGCAGCTCAGAAGACGACGCTAGCGACTTCGAGGCGTCACCCAGACCCTTAGACTTGGACTCCGATTCGGATGAGACCGACGAGAAGCTTCCTAAACTAAAGGCTGAGATCCTGGGCTTCTTCCAGAAGGCCACGGTCGACGAGCTGACGCTGATCGCTGGCTGCTCTCTGAAGAAGGCTCAGAAAATCATCGAGCTGAGACCGTATAAAATGTGGAACGATCTGGTGAGCGGCTCCGCTTTCTTTCTTTTCTTTTCTGTTTCTTATCTACATCTTTTATCAGTTCATCAACTTGAGCAATAAATGGAAGCCAGCAGCTGTTTAGAGATGGTTTTGTAATCTTTTCCAGCCTGATGAGCATCAACAGCTCTTTTTCTTTTCTTCCTGACGTCCTCAGAGATCTCCTTTGTTCGTGCCATGATACGCTTCCACAAACATGTGTTGTGAAGATCAGACTCTGACAGATCCCTGTTCTTTAAATAAAACCGGGCGCTCACTCACACCTGATCGTCATCCCGTCGATTTAAAACACCCGACTCGAATTTCACCTTCGGATTGACTGCTAATCCTAGACGTTCACATACTTTTGCCACTCACAGATATGTAATTCGTGATGATGTTTTAGGTCATATTTATGCAGAGATATAGAAAATTCGAGGGTTCGCAAACTTTCAAGCGCCACTGTAAGTCCAGAACATTCCTCGTATAAAATACACATACAGAAAAGTATCCATACTTTTCACAGGACGACGTCCTGCACAGAGGTAACGGCCTCTCTGCGGAGCTGCTCACCGGGTGTCGGGAGGTCCTCCGGGAGAGAGAGGTGGTACAGGGTCTCATGGTCAGGTGTGAGGACATTTCTAGAAAGATGGCCGAATGGGTGCAGAAGGGACTGGGATCTATGACGCAGCCACACATCCTTAACAGCACGTGGGTTTGCATTTTGGTTCTTGCAGCAGGATAATGTAACAGATGTTCAGTATGCTCTTGGTATTACAAATAGTTTTCTAAATAGAAATAGTGTTTTCTTCTGTGTGTGTGTGTGTGTGTGCATGTGTGTGCTCATTAGAGCTGCTCAGAACAATTTGTTATGATATATTACACACATCAAGTGCGTAAAAAGTCTCGTTTCGAAATAAATCCTTATACGATTTATGACATGATTATTCTCTGTTGGTTTTTGGTTTTTTGCTGTCTGTGTGTTTCCAGGTTCCAGCTGAAACCGTACCAGTTGATTGGCCTCAGCTGGCTGACCTTGCTTCACAAGAACCAGCTGAGTGGGATCCTGGCAGATGAGATGGTGAGCTCTCACACACTCCTCTCACCATGTCCATGTACAGTGTTATAACAGTGTAGCAGCACTCGGGAATGGAAGTCTCGTTTTAGTACTTCCGTGCCCTAGAAATCAAAATACAGAAATCCAGGCACAATTTTGCATTTAATTATCCAAATTAAAAGCTCTCTAGGCATCTAAGACCACGAGACGAGTCTTTCTCTACTGTAGTAGTTAGTTAGCAGCGTGGAAACACAGTCCTTTCCATGTCTTTCTGACTGCTCATCTTCCCCTTTCTAACCCTCGCTTAGTTGAGAAATAAAGGTTGGAGTTTTAAAGTGGGGGCGGGGGTCGTAGAACACAAATCCGTCTTCACTCGACATTAGGGCTTCTCCTTTAGTAAGAGTTTTTTTTTAAAAATGCTATTAATCTATTCTCCATATTTAGCTAGCTCGCTAAGCTACTGTCAGGTTTGTTTAGATTTGTAAACGCTATCGGCTGTTGTGTAAGTCAGTGAAGCATTTCCAGGCCACACCTCCATCCCTATGACTGAAGCACAGAGGCCACACCTCCGTCCCTATGACTGAAGCACAGAGGCCACACCTCCTTCCATATGACTGAGGCACATAAGCCACACCTCCTTCCCTATGACTGAGGCACAGAGGCCACTCCTTCCTTATGACTGAGGCACAGAGGCCACACCTCCTGGCACAGAGGCCACACCTCCTTCCCTACGACTAAGTCACAGAGGCCACACATCATTCAGTACAAATGAGGCACAGCACAGTAAGAAGCAATGCAAACTCAATATCCTGAAGTGTTTTATTCTTCTTATACCACGTCAACTTTCCAAAGATTACGATGCGTTCTTCTTTTAAACAAAAAATAGTACTTTAAAAAAAAAAAAGCGATTTATAATTAGATTTAATGTTGTGGAATATAAACAGTCATTCTCTCACTTTCTCTTAAAGTTAGTAAAACTTCTGGAATTTCTTCTAGTGAAAAACTTAACGTTTTAGCTTTACCTGTAAGCACTGACACTGGAGACAAAAATGCATCTTCCAAAAATGCATCTCTCTTCATGGATTATTTGTTTGTCTTAACGTATTAGGATGAGTGCATTCATGTTATAGGAATGTAATCACCTTCTGACCAAAGTGTATAACACCGCCATGACGAAACAGCCGGAGTGTGTCGTGTTCAATAACACGTATTATAATACAAATATTAAAATAAAATGGCGGCAAAAACTAATAAGAAGCGCATGGATTGTTTTTTCTAGTTGATTAAATGGGAGGATAAAAAGCTGGTACGTGCTGCGATTTGTTAGATGTTACTTGATAAATTAAATCTTGATCTCCCGGACCCGTAATTAGCTTGTTTGAGCACCGGGGATAATGATTTGTCCACTAATTAAATCGAAGCTTAAAGGATCATCCGTGATTAGGATTTCTTAATAAAGAGAGAGACATTCAGTCATGCACAATTCCACATTTATTTATTTATTTATTTATTTATTTGCAGGGTTTGGGGAAGACCATCCAAGTCATCTCGTTTCTGGCGCACTTGTATCAGGAGGGGAACCGAGGGCCGCATCTCATCACCGTGCCTTCATCCACACTCGGTGAGTGGAGCGCCTAGCGCTTAGCAGTACCTCTGGAACTCGGAGACATTTGCGCTTCATGTGACTGTTTTCCTGTCGACAGATAACTGGGTTCGAGAGCTGAACCTCTGGTGCCCGAGCTTAAAAGTGCTGGTTTACTACGGTAAGATTCAGAGGTGTAGGGGCATCACGGATTCAATTCTGTGATCAGTAAAGTCATCTAACCCGCAACATCTGCGTAGGTTCTGTCGAGGAACGCAAGTGCATCCGCTATGAGATCCTGAACGAAGAGGTGGACTATAACATCATCGTCTCAACGTGAGTGCTGAAATCTGTAAAAGCGCTCCTGTGAGAGCTCTGATATGACGTATGCCGTGCCCCGCCCATGCTTGGTTACTGTTGCTATGTAGGTGAAGCTTTTGAAAAATGGAGGCTGTGAAAAGTTTGAGTCTAATACCACAAAACCGAATGGATTCACATATAGTGTGTATATATTTATATTTATACACACTACCAGTCAAAAGTTTGGAGACTGAAATGTTTCTCGTGATGTTAAAAACCTTTTGATCCGAAGGTGTGGGATTAAACGTGTGAAATCGGCGTCGTAGGCAAAAATATAACCGTGACGACGTATTCATTTCTTTCATTAGAAAGCTAACATTTTATTTACAAAATAAATCTTTTTTTTTTTTTTTAAATGAACTCTGAATACTGTTTAAAAAGCATCTCAGGGAAATTCCTCAAGAAATCGGGTGAGAAAACGCCAAGAATACATTTCTGGAAATTCTAGGCGAAAAGGGCGTCCACTTTGAAGATGATAAAATACAAAATTATTTTGATTTGTTTTGGATTTTTTTGTCACAACATAATTCCCACAGTTCCATTTGTGTTCCTCCAGAGTTTTGATGACTTTATTATTATTATAAAATGTGGGGGGACTATAACAAATGAATAATGAGTGTGTCTAAACTTTTGACTGGTAGTGTGTGTGTGTATGTGTGTATATATATATATATATATATATATATATATATATATATATATATATATATATATATATAATTATTATTATATTACATTTTATTACATTCTTTTGATTTTCTGCAAATATTTCAATTCTACGTATGGCCATGGGGAATGCTCAAGTCGCTGCTAAAGTGCTTAAAGGTAATGATGCGTAGCAGCAGACTCCAGTGCAGGGTTTGGGATCGATCCATCGAGGACGCAAGACCTCGAGCTGTGTGTGAAGTTCTCCTAATAACACTAAAACTCTGAAATGCTTGCCGAATGAGCACAACATGAGGTAAAATGAGCCCTTGGTGTGCATTTATCCATGCTGATAAAGCGTGGGTGTTTCTCACAGACTGCTCATTAGGAGCCTCTGCTTTTAAAGGTGTAATAAGGTTAATAATCCTGGTTTCTAGATTTGTAGAATATGCATTCATTGTGGATTTGATATGTACTGTGTACGGTTTATTTTTTTCACTCTCAGATATAACCTGGCCATTGGGAACTCCAACGATCGCAGCCTGTTCCGTAAGCTCAAGCTGGAATACGCCGTGTTTGATGAAGGACACATGCTGAAGAACATGAGCTCGCTGCGCTATCGCCACCTTATGGGCATCAATGTAAGTGCAGTGCTTATGGTAAAAGTATGCCTGGAGGCGTGGTGACTATGCGTTAGTCCAGAACATCTTTAAGAGTGTGCGTGTGCGTGCGTGCGTGTGTGTGTGCTCCATAGGCCAAATATCGGCTGCTGCTGACTGGAACGCCGCTGCAGAATAATCTACTAGAGCTGATGTCTCTGCTTAACTTCATCATGCCGAACATGTTCTCCAGCAGCACCTCGCAGATCGCCAAGATGTTCTCCATGGTAGGAAACGCACGGAGAACCCTGCGGTGTTCCATTCAGCCCTGAAGCACGTTTTAGTGTCAGTCACGTGTGTAGGTTAAAAATGAATGCTCAGTACAGATTTACTCATTTATTTATTTATTTATTTATTTACAAACGTATGGTTGTGGTTGAACTCTTGAATCTGATTGGTCAGAAGGTGTGCATTATTTCTGAGCGAGTTTCTATCATAACAACACAGGGACTTGGACGGCAGACGATCCGCATAATCTAAGACTGATAATAAACGGATCTAAAAACTTTTTTTGTTACGGAAATAACGCACTCCGGGGAGGGGTTGAAGCACTCTGCTTGTGCGCTGTCTCGTATCACAGCCCCTTTCCCCCCCGCGTGCATTATTTTCGGTATCCCTTACGTAATAATAATGTATATTGGCTATTTATTAGTGCAGTATAGCTTTTTAATTTCTGAATTAAAATTGTCGTTAGATTCCAGTTTGTCAACATTTATTTATAGAGCTACAGTCTCTGAAGATTCTAAGCAGAAACCAAGGGGTGGGTCCTTGGATCACGCTTTGAGAACTGCGGCCATACACAAACACATCCATCTTAACGTATCAGATCGAATCTCCGGCGCTTGTATAGAAAACTAAGCGTAGAATGTCGACGAGGTTTAACAATAAATCCAAAATGATCTTTCTCACAGGAGCAGATTTGCGCCGAAGCGATGAGACTAATGTAACTAGCGAGTAATGAAATTCTAGCTAAAACAAAAAGTTTTCTGCCTCGGAGCACATCCAGTTCTTCAGACCAGGAACACTGTGGTTACGAAGTCATTTATCCGAATCAACCAGTGCAAACCAGACCGCAAGACCGAAAAGCATGCGGATGATAAAAATAGTTTCACCATGAACGGAAATTTGTAAGAACAGACTCTCGCTGCTATTTGCTCGTTAAAAAAAAAAAAAATTTATTCAGAAAATACACTGCAGCTGAACAGCGTAAGCAGCTTAACGATGTGGTTGGAAGTGATTATATGAAGATTTGGGCGTGTATTTATGGATAGACTTTCGCCATCCTTCCAGCTTCAGTGCAGAAGTAAAGAAAAAAAAAGGATAAAAAGGATAAAGAATAAATTGTGTTTCTTTGTAAATCAGGGTTTGCTGTAGTGCTTTTCATGCTTCAGCACACCTGATTGATTCCCAAAAGAGCTTTAATTAAACAGCTCGGACCCAGAGAAGAAGCACACAGTGATGTTGTGCTGTGCGGATTCGGGAATGGAAACGCAATGCTAAGCACATCCTATGTCTGTGTGTGTGTGTGTGTGTGTGCAGAAATCCTCAGAGGAGCAGAGCAGCTTTGAGAAGGACCGGATTGCTCACGCCAAACTCATTATGAAGCCGTTCATCCTGCGGCGTATCAAAAGCGAGGTACTGCACAACCTGCCATGTGCGTGTGATCCAGTGCAGAGTGTGTACAGTATGTTTGATGCGTTGTTCAGCTCATGCCGACGTACGCATGATGCTTCATGACTCATAGAGGAGAGGAATTGACGTGATTGATGTGAATAATAATGATCGGAAGGTCATGAGTTCAAAGCCCAGTACTACAAGGTGCCACTGCTGGGCTCTTGAGCAAGGCCCCTATAAACGGATAAAAAAGTTTGAGATGTTGTTTGTTATTTTCATAAATGAGAAAATGTCAAAAATGTTTGGCATATTTCTTCGGTATAAGAGGCTTAGCAAGTGTCTCTGTTGTGCTCGCCAGGTCCTGAAGCAGCTGCCTGCCAAGGAGGAGCAGATCGAGTTCTGCGCCATGAGCGAGAGACAACAGCAGCTTTATGACGCGCTGTTCAGCAAGCTAAAGTGCTCCAGCAACACAGAGAGTACGTTAGAGGAAGACAGTAATGATGATGATGATGATGATGAAAGCGAATTAACTTCAGTTTGTACAAAATATGCGGAAAAACACAAGGAATTTCAATCAGATCAGATCCAGCATGTGTTGCGTTAGCAATACTCTTAAGCTTACGCTTATTTCCCTGGGATTTGTCCCGCTCGTTTTTACCTCAACGATCAGGTAGAAATTCAGGTGAAGTTTGTGTAGGTATTAGAAAAAGACCATATTTTCAGGCTGTTCACTTTTGTGTACTCACAAAATCATTAAGCTCATTAGAAAAGAGAGAGGTTCTCTGGAGAGCTGGAGTTCCAGGGGTTCTGCAGATAAGTGCTTTGTAATTTGTAGCAATTAGGAAAAAAAAAAAAGATGACAGGAAGAGACGACAGCAGGCTTAATCATCATTCTGAGCATCGTAATTAAATACGATTGAAGCAAGAGCGATACCGTAAACGTACTCATCATTTTCTAAGCAAAGTAAACCAAGCTATCATTTCTTCCATAATAGCTAGTCTGTCCGAATAACGTCCGGTCTGTCATCCCCACCCAGAACGGGAACTGACCAATGTCATGATGCAGCTGAGGAAGATGGCCAATCACCCGCTCCTGCACCGACAGTATTACTCCAGCAGTCTCCTCTCGGCCATGAGCAGACTCATGCTCAAGGTGTGCACGTGTGTTATTCACCCTAACTCGGGAATATCCCCAGGCTGTGTAGCGGAAGAAGATAACGGCCGTTACATCCGTCAGGTTTAATTTAAGCACACCGATCAGGTGACTGTGGCGCGATCGTTTATTAGCGCACTGTAAAAAAAAAAAAATGATAAAGAACAAGTTTTCTAATATTTCTAATTATATAACAAATATAAGACTATATAGAACCTGTTTTTAGACACACAGTCAGGTCCGTAAGTATTTGGACAGTGACACATTTGTTGAATTTTGTCTCTGCGCCACCACAAAGGATTTGAAATGAAGCACTCAGGATGCGAGTGAAGTGTCGCCTTTCAGCTTTAATTCAAGACAAAATATTGCATGAACTGCTCAGGAATTTTTACAGAGTCCCTCCATTTTCACCGGCTCAAAAGTATTTGGACATACGAACATAACCAGAAAGATTAGGATGATTTTTAAAAAATACTTGGATGCAAATCATTTGCAGTCAGTGACTGAAGTCTGGAGCCCATGTTTCCTCTCTTGAGATGCTTTGTCAGGCCTTTGCTTCAGCTGCCTTCGGTTGCTGCTTGTTTGTTTGTCTTTCTGCCTTCAGAATTCATCCTGGTGCTCCTATAAGCAGTCACATCATCAATAAACACCAGTGACCCAGTACCATTGGCAGCCATACATGCCCATGCCATAACACTTTCTCCGCCATGCTTGACAGATGATGTGATATGCTTTGGATCATGAGCCCTATCTTTCCTTCTCCATACTCTTCTCTTCCCATCAGTCTGGTACAAGTTAATCTTGCATCAGAACTGGTCAGGCTTTTATTTATTTATTTATTTATTTATTTATTTATTTATTTATTTGCAAAGTCTAATCTGGTCTTTCTGTTCTTGAATGCTACCAGTGGATATGTTATCTTGATGTAAACCGTCTGTATTTACATTCATGAAGGCGTCTCTTGACTGTAGACTTTGACAGTGCTACGTCCACCTCCTCCAGAGTGTCCTTGACTTGGCTAGATGTTGTGAAGGGTTTTTCTTCAACAAGGAAAGTATTCCGAGATCATCCACTTTAGCTGCCTTCTGTGGTCTTCCAGGCCTTTTGGTGTCACTGAGCTCGCCAGTGAATTCCTTCTGTTTACGAACGCACCTTGTTGATTTGGCCACTCCTACAGTCTCTGTTATCTCTTGGAATCAACTCCAGAGCTTTTATCTCCTTAATCTGTCATGAAATAACGAGGAAACTGGTCACACTTGGCCGTGAAACTGCTTCGGTCAATTGTCCAATTACGTTTGTTACTCTGTAACAATAATTGGCTGTAATTCATAAACAGTTCACGCAATATTTTTGTTAAACCCCTCGAATGAAAGCTGAAAGTCTAAACTTCAAACCCATCTTGATTGCTTCATTTCACATCCATTGTGGTGGTGTACAGAGGCAAAAATTTCTAAAATGGTGTCACCTGACTGTATTTACTCATTTCAAGCTTAAAAAGGCAGATTTAGTTTTTATTCTGCAAATAAATGCTTGAAATTAGCGAAAATATCAGCCAGTAGAATAAGGTTTGATTAGACGAGGACGAGTTTTGAATTTGGGGGGAAAAAAAAAGTTTGCTTCTAATATTGACTAAATTCAATACCCGTAGTTCTGTTATAAATATTCTCACCGCACAGAAATAAGTACGTACAACGGGTGAACGATGTGAAAAATGATATATATCGATATCATGATAAATGATATCACGATACACTCTTTGGCGATATCATGATATCTTTTTATTCATCATTTGATGTGATGTTAAAATTTTCCCCCTGTAGAATCGTACAATTTTAACAGACATTTTTAGTTTGCGTTCGAATACTCGAATGCTTAAAATCTGAATGCGTATACTAGAAATACATCCTGTGGTATGTATGTGTAGCGTTCCGTAAACCGATCTGTCATTGTCCTGGTACTTCGTGGCCGTACAGGAGCCGAGTCACCGTGACTCGGACCCGGTTCTGATCGAGGAAGACATGGCGGTGATGTCAGACTTCGAGCTGCATCGTCTGTGCCTGCAGTACCCTGCGCTACAAGAGCATCAGCTGA
Organism: Ictalurus punctatus; assembly: GCF_001660625.3. Classification (NCBI taxonomy): domain Eukaryota; kingdom Metazoa; phylum Chordata; class Actinopteri; order Siluriformes; family Ictaluridae; genus Ictalurus; species Ictalurus punctatus. The sequence goes on from NC_030431.2 coordinate 23,497,343, forward strand.
CCACAGAGCAACTGCTGGACTCGGGGAAGCTCCACCTCCTCACACCCCTTCTGACGGACCTCAAAGAACAGGTGATTGCTTCCAGTGTGCACATTAGCACCTAGCTAGCATATATCGTTCTATATACACTAGCCGGATCCCAGCATCCGCACAACCGTCCAACCGTTTTTGTCTTCCTCAGGGTCACCGAGTGGCCCTTTTCAGCCAGTTTACCATGATGCTGGACATCCTGGAGGTGCTGCTCAAACACCACAAGCACAGGTACATCCGAATGGACGGCTCCACGCCAATGAGTGACCGGTGAGTCTCTTCACGTTAAAAAAAAAAAAAACCCAAAACAACACATTACACCAAGACAAGCTTGCTTCTTTAGCTAATCAGTGCAGCGTCGTTCAGACCGCACGACTAAATCATCACACACTCACCTCGGAAGACATCATTCAGAACGAGGCGGTATTAAAGAAACAGTCGATACCTGCGGTCATCAGATCTTATCGTAAATGTCACAGCTGCTTCCTCTGTCCTCCTGCGTAGCTATTTCTGGCCATGCACGTACATGATGACATTTACAACGATCTTGTTAAGACGGTGGCTGTGAATAGTGATTAGTATTGGCGTATATTTAACTTTTCATTCATCTTCAGTAAGTGCTTTATCCTGATCAAGGTCACAACCTGTGCACCAAGCACACACTCAAAGTGATTCAGCTGCTGTATGGAGTGACAACCATTATAGCTCGATCTGATGTACTGATCAACCAGGGAAGGCCGCTTGAGGCGAGCGTATGATGACGATTTAAGCAGGAATTAATCAGATGCAAGCTTCCTGTAAATATTAGCTACTTAAGTCTCATAGCTCGAAAAGGATTCGCTCAGACAACGAGCTATGAAATGAACCGACGGAACTTTTAACCTCTTCCTCTGTCCACTGTGACAGGATCGTGCTGATCGACCAGTTCAACACGGACCTCGACATCTTTGTGTTCCTGCTGTCCACTAGAGCTGGAGGACTCGGCATCAACCTGACCTCCGCGAACGTCGTCATCCTGCACGACATCGACTGCAATCCGTACAACGACAAGCAGGCAGAGGACCGGTGTCACCGCGTCGGACAAACCAGGTCAGAGCTCGGAGAGTGCAAGGAGAGCTCAGAAAGTTCTTACGCTACCGGTCAAACGTTCGTGGACACTCGACTGAAATGTTTCTCAGGGTCTTAAAAACCTTTTGATCAAGAAGGTGTGTGATTAAATGTGTGAAATCGGTGTCGTAGACAAAAATATAATCATGCCGACGTATTCATTTCTTTCATTCGAACACTATCAGATTATTTACAAAATAAATCTTTTTTTATCACGACATAATTCCCGTAGTTCCACTTGTGTTACTCCAGAGTGTTGATGACTTTATTATTATTCTAAAATGTGGTGGGGATTTGGGGATAAAAGTAAAGAACGAGGATGTCTAAACTTTTGACTGGTCGTGTATATGAATATAAAATATTGAAAATATCATACCATATAATTTACAGTAGTCAATGATACTTTTGTTTAACGTCTTACAATTAAATAAATGATTTAACTGAAAAGTAGAGGGGGGAAAAATCTGTATGGGACTTTTAACATCTTCTAACAACTTCCAATATGAGTTTGTAAATTGGTATGAAAAATACCTGGCAGTACCTGCCATATCTCCGAAAAGCATCGCGACACGATTCATCGTAATATTGACATCATGTGTCATCCCCCTGTCTGCTGTCTTAAAGATAGTTTGATAATGGCTTATGAAATTTATTTCTAGTGTTTAATACTAAGTAGAAATGTCTTTCTGAACCAAGCTGTAGTTTTCACTTAAAACAAACGGATTTTTACAGAAAATTCCAAGTGTTTCCGCCCCAAACGAGTAGCTTTCGTGTAGAACGTAGGAGAAGCAGTGAGGAGGTCTTGCCAATTTGGGAAGTTTAAGAAACACCGCCTGGGTGAAACGCCGCTTTTTATGAATCTGGTTGAGAAAACGTCTTCACGCATACCGTTAAGAATTTAAAATATAATATAGTTTTGATCTAACACATCTTTTGGTTATTGTATAATTCCATATGTGCTAGGTTCTTATGATGTTAATGCCTCCATTATTATCACTACTATTATTATTATTATTATTATTATTATTATTATTATTATTATTGATGTAATACCAGGCTACTAGCATGTCATTTGCATAATGATAGCTTGTCTACAGTTTTATGAACGCTAAGGTCAATATATATAAACGGTATTTTGCTTGACGCAGGAATGTTAAGGTGATGAAGCTGATAAGCAAAGACTCTATAGAGGACGCCATGCTCCGCATCGGCCAGAGGAAACTCAAACTAGAGCAGGACATGACCGCCACTGAAGAAGGTGAGCTGACTGATGAGTCTATTTAACACCAATACATACAAGTCATTACACTTCCACAAGATGGTGTTTCTTTTTAGTGGAGCACAGCTGTGCGTTGTTAGGATCGACTGGATACTGTTACAGCTCCATTAACATGTTTAACCGCGTTAAAGCGATTTGCTGAGGCGATTTACTCGTGAACAGTGGACGCCCGGGTAATATTCTGCTTCCACCTAGGTGACGAGGACACCATTCCGGATGATATGGCCTCTCTCCTGAAAGCTTCATTGGGACTCTGAGGAGCAGAAGAACACTGGATCATCAGTACGTGTTAGTGAAAGTGTTCTGTTGCATTTTTTTTTTTTTTTTTTTTTACTGAAGTACTGTAACACAAATAAGTCTGACTGACTCGCTGTTAAAAGGTGCACCGATCGTGTAAGTTTATACTGGAGGTGTACGTTTATACATCTGGAAATTTTCAACATTCTGCGGAAAGTGCACCGTGATTTCTGTTTGCATTTCTGAAAGTAAGAAAGTATTGTACTGTTTTTTATTTTCTGTGTTTGCCAAATGTTTAAATAATAATAATAATAATAATAATAATAATAATAATAATAATAATAATAATAATAAAAAGTTAAACCACAGTATGCATTTTTCACCCTCATGGTTTGTATTATTCTACTATTACTACTACTAATGCTGCTGTTGCTAATAATAATAATGATAATAATAATAATAATAATCATTTTGTTATGTGAAAGGAAAAGAATATCTTGGAAACAGGTTTTGAGTGGTATATCTGCTCAGTAGTGCAAAAAAAAAAAGTATTTTATCCATATTTGCATATTTATACATGCCATGATTAACATATGCTATCTGAATTTAATTACAACTTTTATTATTTAATTATTAAGTACTACAAAATGAAAAGGGAGCTCTCATAGTGTTGCAAAACCTCAATTCTAGATCAATACTGTAATGAACACTACACTAATAAATAAATCAATGATGTGGCGAATGTGTCATACTCGATCACATGATCATCCAAACGTCAATTTTAATCACAATTTTAATATTTATTTAACTACGACTATATCGCTAGCAGCATTGAGTTATGTTAATGTTACGATATCTTGGGTATTATTGTTATTATTAAATATAACACAAATTTCCTATGAAAAGAGAACGCGTACTCGGCGTGGCGAATGTGTTGCACCATAATCACACGCTGTTTCCGCTCACTGTGACTCGTTTGAACATTGGCGCGAGCTAAGTAAACAGATAAAAATATAGGAATCGGATTAGAGAATAAAAGTTAACAGTTGTTTTTGTTGTTGTCGAGGAGCAGTCGTAATAAACGTAAGTGATATTTGTTGTTTTAATAATGATAGTATTACATTGTTTTTCCTAGATAGTTAAGAATTCTGTATAACCCTTTAGTGTTAATTCGTCACAACATAGTCCTCGAGTATAGCTAATTAGTGTTAGCTATCAAGTTTTTCTCCTGTTAATAAATTAACAAGATTTATTTATTTATTTTTTACTTTATGTCAAGAAAAACAGTTAGCGTATCCTTTGGGTGAGAAACAGTTCACTCTTGTATATAATGTGCACTGTGTATGATGTACAATGCATTGTTTTATTTTTCACCCAGAAGCCATTTTGATTCAAACACTTTTTTTTCCTAACCAGGGAAGCCTGTAGAAATAACTTAAACCCGACATGTCTGTTCTGAAGGACTAGTCTTTCTCAACATGATAAATATATTAAATATACTGAATGTTATCTTGATTAGATTCACGAATCGGCTCGTTTGATTCGAATCTTTTTGTGACAAGGAGAGCCGACTCTCTTGAGGTGAACATTGAGAGCCGTTTTATTTATTTTATTGTTGTAGGTGTTTATCAAGATAAATCGAAATTATTCATCTTAACGAAGTACAGACACCGCAGGCAGGCATGCTTAATTCTTTCGCTAATGTCAATTTGTCGTGTTTTGGGGACTTTACAGTTATTTAAATACATTTTATAAAAATGTCATGTAAAGTAATCCTTTTTTGTTCATTGGAAGATAGAGTAAGATGAAATGCAACAATCTGAGCCATAATTTCAGCAAAGGGTTTCTTAAATATATAAAAGTCTGTCCGGTTTTGAAATAAAAAGCAATGAGACATTTTGGAACCGAAAGAGTCGGCTCTTATTGGTGAGTTGAGCCGATTGATCTGACTCAATGAGAAGAGTCGGAAATTCTCATCAGTAATATGAGGGATTGATGCTACAGGTCAAGGTTGGCAGGTTTACCTGGGTGGGCGAAAAAAAACCTCTCAATGCCCTTTTAAAAGTCAAAACACGGCTCTGCAATCTGCATTTAAAGTCGAACGTCACTCATAATTAATATTTTTTTAGTATATTAAAGTAATATCATATAACACCAACTGTTTTAAAACATCAATAGTTTACTTTTTACTAATAGTTGTTTTTTTTTGTTTATTTATTTTTTTACTTTTACCAAGGTTCTAGAAATGATGATGATGTATTATTTCCTAAATTGCCATAAATAAAGAATAGCTATGAAAACCTATACCAGTTCACTGGCATACAACATAAATAATTCATTAATACTGTAATAGGAGAACATTAAAACTGACAATACGCAGATGCCCCTACATTTCAGGTAAGAAAGAAATCGTGTGAATGTTTCTATGCATTTAGCTTTTCATTCAGAAAAATGAGTCACTGTGAGCTGGAAGAGGTGACGAAACACATCAACGACAAGATTTCCCTCGTCAAGAAGCTCTTAGAGCTGCGAGCAGTAGGTATGGCTCGTCATGCTTATTTATTTAATATCATAATATTATATATATATATATATATATATATATATATATATATATATATATATATATATATATATATATATATATATATATATATATATGCGTGTCATTTTGTTTTGAATGGCTTTCATTATTTTCTCAGCAAAAGATCCAGATAAGCGGTCGTATCTGCTCAAAATCGAGCAGGATGTCAATGCCATAAACGCTCTTCTCGACCGGTTTGAGAGATACGTCACTCAGCAGAGGGACCTGCTAAAGCATCTTCAGGTTTAATGCCATCACCTGTCACATTTCAATATTTTTAAATGAATTTTTAACATGACCCATATGTAAGACTTCTGTATAATGCTACAATGGATGTAAAATGTCTACACACCCCTGTTTAAATGGCAGGTTTTTGTGATGTAAAAAAACGAAACCTAGATATAAATCGTCAGAACGTTTCCGCCCTCTATGTGAAATTACGATGTATAAAAAGTAAGGTGAAAAACAAATTGGAAATTTCTTTTTTTAGCGAAAAGAAAAAATTGTAAAAAATGATTTTTTACAGTAACCTGGTTGCGTAAGTGTGAACAGCCCTGAACTAATACTTTGTTACTCAGCTTACTAGCAGACACCTGAAGGTTTTGCACTAAGATCAACTGGTATTTGTAGATATTCATGATTCCCTCCACCTTGATAAAACCTGCAGTTCTGGCTGAAGAAAAGCAGTCCTAAAGCATGATGCTGCTGCCACCACCATGCTTCACCTCGTGTAGGGTGTTCTTTCGATGCACTTTTTTTTTTTTTGGATTGTGTTCAGAATGAACCGTTTATATATTACCTATCCATAACAGATGCTTTTGTTTATACTGTAAACGTGAACTCTGTACCAGGCATGTGCTTCGTTGTCTTCTCCGCTGCAGGACCTGGACATGTTCTTCCAGGAGGATGAGCAGAATGCGCAACACCTATTAGAGAACATCCCACCACACATGCCTCGCAAAGGAGGGCAGCCGACAGCTCAGTAAGCTCACGCGCTTTAATGGGACGCTACGTGTATCTATGTACATACTTTTGGCCATGTTGTGGACTATATCATGACTAGAATGAATGAATAGTAGATATTGTGATAGAAAAGTGGACTGTCAGTGCAGGTCTGTTGAGTAACCTGATTGTTTTCCTCTTGTTTTCTCAGAGGAGGACAGACGGCGGCTCCCAGCAAGCAGGCAGAAGCGAATTCGGCCCCCCAGGAGCAAGAACAGCCCAAGAAGCCCCCACGGAGCCAGATTAAAGAGATGGAGTTCATCACAGTGCAGGAGTTCGACAGCATCCCACAGTGAGTCGCACACAGGGATCTGAACCGACACTCATCCAAACAGCACAGCTTGAATTTGTACCGAAACTTATCCGATGGAAATCACAACCTCAGTAACTCAAAATTAAGTTGAATCCGATGTCAAAGTAGTGTTAATGGAAACTTCAGGGAAAAGTGAAATAATGTAAATAACGAGTCTAATATCTGAATAGATGGATTATGTTCATAAAATAAATCTGTACTGAGGAGATTACTATGTTTGCTGCAAAAATTTTTTTTATGTGACTCATAAACTCAAGCAAATTTCTCGGAACATACGCAAGATAAGATATGTCAGATACGACATTGCAATTATAGTGTTTTTCACGACTGCCTCTGCTGTTCCATCTCTTCCTTATACAACAAAGTATGTTGATTTATTTTCTCTAACCAGACATAAGAGTATTGGAGTCTTTTAGATTGAAGTGATGCTTTTCTGATAACTTCCCACCGTGACAGGTACATGAAGGGACGAGTGACGTACGACCAGCTGAACTCTGCTGTAAAAAGCATCAACACGGCCGTCACTGCGAAATATAAAATCCTTCAGCAGCCTGTCAAGAGCCTGAGTAACGCAGCCCGTAAGTTTCATCAGCGTTTCAAAGACGAGGAGACCAAGGACACTAAAGGTACATTTAACGATCAGCTGAAGTCTAATGAGTGTTGTTATATTAAACTAATACAGCTTGTGCTGTATCACTCTGGGGTCAGGGGTCGGATCGGCCCGTTTGACCACCATGCGTCTTCATTTCCTGTGAAAGAAAAACCGTAGATGTGTGAAAGGGTATAATTGATCTCATAACGAAGGTCATTAATTCCAATCGATGCCTTAATAAGCTCTAAGTGGTTATCCATCATGCCCCCCCCCCCTCCCGCTTTTATGAACTCCCCTTCTCTCAAGGGGATTTGTTGGTATAAAAGAAACAGCAGTGCTTTTTTTTTGTAATAAATAAAAAAAAAAAACTCATTAAAGTGCACCTATTATGGTTTTTCAAATATTATCTTTCATGTAGTGTGTTATAGAGCTGTTTGTGAAATGTAAAAAGTCTGCAAAGTTTCAAAAATCGAAGCGCACGACAAACTTTTGGGAGTTATTGACTCCCAAAAGAAGGAACCGATTCTGAACAGCTGAAACGAGTCGTTAGTGATTCCAGACTTACTTCCAGTACTAACCTACGTAGGTTTGTAGCAAAAAGCCCTGCCTCTGGTCTTCATCGGCTGCTCGCTGACAGTGGTAGACCAATCTGGACAGACTGGGACATCTGACCAATCAGAGGAGAGTATGCTCTCTGAAAGGAGGAGTTTAGAACGAATCCTTTAGAACGAATCATTTAGCGAGTCGTTTGTGACACTGGAGAAAAAAGGTAACGCTGCAGTTTAAATTATGAGCATGTTAAAGTGTTTTTTGACCTCTGATGCGTGTAAATCTATTGTATGAGACCTTTAAAACAAAATTAGGCACGTTTCAAATCCATAATAGTTGCGCTTTAATAAGACAAAAAAACAAACAGATCCTACTTGTTAACAGGAATCCACAAAATGAGGCATTCTCCATTCTTAAGACTTTCCTGTGTTGGAAGATCTAAAGTTATAGCTTTTCATCTGACTGTTGCAAAGTGCTCTCTGGGTGGGAGGAGCATACTCTCCCTCCCCTGTCAATCACAACGAGACTAGCCAGTCGTAGGCATCGATAAATTAAGTGTCGATCATTTATAAAGAATTATTAAAGGCTTTTCTGTTCTTCTTGCTCAATTGTTTACGCCGTCTCTGTGTGTTCGTCCTCCATCAGGTCAGTTCTTTGTGGTGGAGGAGGACCTGCGTGAACTGGCTCAGCTGAAGGTGGATAAGCGTTTTGTGGGTATGCTGAACATGCTGAGACACTGCCAGAGACTAAAAGAGCTGCGAGGAGGCGGTCTGACACGCTACATGCTGCTGTGATCCTCCAGACACGTCAGGACACCGGCGAATGTCCGTGCTTCTGATTTATATTAATAAGAGGGGGATGTAACGGTTTAGGATCTATACATGTGCAGAAAGAACTGCTGATCCTAAAGCTCATCAGATATTTCCCCTGGGCATCTCATGAGCTCCAACTGATCTTTCAAAAATGTGTCTAAACGCAGTCAAGCCCACCTGTAATAGCATTGTGCGCTACTTCTGAACATCCGTCCGAAGTACTTCACGTCACAGCTGCTGTCAACGTGCTTCATTTTTTTTCATGTTTTGTCTCATTTTAGTGTACATTTAGCGTTTTGTAAATAAATTTATTAACGCACGTTTAACTTCTATTGTCTTTTCTTTTCAATTTCCTCCCAGTCTGGTCAAATTCCCATTTCACCTAGCTGCTCATGCTCGCTAAAGTTAAAATGTATCCCTAATGAGCAAGTCAGATGTGACGATGGCAAGGAAAAACTCCCCGAGACTACATGAGGGGAAAAAACCTTGAGATGAACCAGACTCAAAAGGGAACCCATCCTCATCTGGGTAACATCAGATAGTGCGATTATAAATAAATCTCTTCTTTAACTTTGTACTATAATCATCAAAAATTGACTAAAAATCTATTGTGCTGAAGTTATTAACTGTTCAACGATGGAGACTTGAGTGCAAAACTGTTCTTAGCAATTGCAGTCCTAAGGCTGTCCGAGGAAGAACATCCACAGCTATCTTTATTGTTTATGTGGTACTTTCTGAGAGTTTCTACATTTTTATTTAGCTCGGGGAACTGACACAGTCTCAATATGGTGGATCCTGAGTGACGACTCGGACGGTCGGTTTATCCTGCTTGACTGCTCCCTGGCCTTGGCTCTGGATTGTCATCGATTAATTAGGTCTGTTCTGAGACTATGAGCTATTCTGTAAGAAATGAGAACAGAACCTTCCCGAGTGCGATGGATACCATCCCGCCTGAAGAGGCCAGCCTTGCCCTCAAAACTACTCTATTAAGACCCTAAGATTACCTGCAACGTCCAGCACCCTGGCTCCCGATATACACCTAACTGGTGCTGCTGGTGCCTCTACAGTTGCAATGGAAATGATTCAACCCCCATTGCAAATCAGGTTTATTGTCAAAATTGAGACTTTCAGCTGTTTGTAATGAACACATCAAACAAAAGCGACTGAAATAGTTCAACACAACGAATTCTTCGAGTGGTTTCCCCAAATTCAACTGAAAATGCAACGTATGACTTCTCCAGTCACAAAATTATTCACCCCCTTCATGGCGAGTATCTTTAGTACTTAGTAGCGCATCCTTTTGCTGTTATGACCTGCTGCAAACGAGATGCAGAGCTTCTGGCAGCGTGTCTGAGGAATCTTCTCCCGTTCCTCATGAGCAATGGCCTCCAGTTCAGTAATATTCTTGGGTTTGCGTGCTGCAACCGCCGACCTTCTAATCCCACCAGAGATTTTCTACTGGGTTCCAGTCAGGTAACTGTGACGGCCCTGTAGAATCTTCCATGACTTCTTCTGCTACCAAGCCTTTGTGGAATTTGTCCTGTGTGGACGGTCCAGTGACGCCCAAGCTTCAGCTTCCTCACAGACGGCGTAATGTTTTCTCCTTGTATTTCCTGATACGTCAATGAATCCATCTCGCCTTCCAAACGCCGCAGGTTTCCAGTGCCAGAGGATGCAAAGCAGCCGCAGAGCATCACCGAGCCACCACCATGCTCGACTGTGGACAGAGTGTTCTTTCTTCATTCTTCTTCCTCCAGACGTACCGCTGATCCATCGAGCCGAAAAGTTCCAGTCTTGTTTCATCGCTCTACAGAACAGAATTCCAAAATCCTTCTGAGGCTTATTTATAGGATTTTGAGCCGACTTTTCTGTACGTCTTGGAGTTCTGGCATGGAAACCTTCTGCGTTTAGTACGCGCCTTACTGTGCTCACTGAAACCTCAGTGCCTGTTACACCAAGTCTTGCTGCAGGTCTTTTACAGTCACTCCATATTTTTCACAACCTGCCTTCTCAGAAGTCTGCTTGCAGCCATTGATAGCTTCCTTTTTCTGCCCCATCCAGGTATTTCATACATTTTCTACCCCTAGCCAGTTTAGTTATTTCATGTGTTCCAACTCCAGTACACCTGGTGCAACTAATGAAGCCCTTGATTAGTTTAGCATCAGGTGTGCTTGAGACGACACCTGTTTTGCATATTTGTGCTGCTGTGAGGGATTCTACTCAGGGGGGTGAATCATTTTGAGACTGGAGAAGTCATTATAAGTTGCATTTTCAGTTGAATTTGGGGAAACCGCTTGAAGCATTCGTTATGTTGAACTATTTCAGTTGTTTTTGTTTTGATTTGTTCATCGCAAACAGCTGAAAGTCTGTACATTTTGACAGCAAACCTGATTTGCACTGGGGGTTGAATCGTTTTGATCGCAACTGTAAAGGCGTAGCTAATTTCACGTGGCGTAAGATAGAGTCGCCTATTACCAGAGGTCGTTCAGGTGTCTCAGCAGGTGCTTCACTGAGGAGAGCAAACCTGTTAGACATGTGAAACGGAGAGGATTGATGCTCCCGTAGATGTCCTGCTGTGAGGGCTTCAGTGCCGGATCTCCATCTAAGGCATTCAAACTTTCCCTTACAGAAACTGTGCTACAATTAGTAAACAATAGCGCAAAATTATTGATGAAAAAAGAAAAACGGTATAGTTTAGCACGGTCAAATCCCCTGGTGAAGAGTTCATTTCACTGTATCTCATCATCTGTTACATCAGACCTAATTTTTCACCAATTGTCCATAAGGAGTTACATTTCAACAGTGTCAGTTAGACATTCACAGGTTTGCTGTGTCAGAATTATCTCGCTGTTCACAGAGGAGACCAAATCAGATGGGTCACGAGACTCGTGGGAGAAATACACATTGCCATGACGAACGTATTGCATTTGCTGGTAAGTTTTTTTTGGTAAGTTTTCAATACTTCCATATTTATTTTTTTTTTCCCCTAAGCATGAATTCTGTGACTTCAAGTGTGTTTTCTTGCTTGTGCTCAGCTGAAGAATCCTGTGCTTGTTGCAGTCATTTTGATCACAGGTATTGGGGGGACGTTTCATTACGGCTTCCACATTTCTGTCCTCACCGCACCGTCGGACGTGAGTAGCAGTGTGTGTTGAATGTGGTATGAAGGAGATGCTCGAGGATCTGTTATAGATAGGACAAGCATCGTTAAAAGCATCCTACTTTTAAAACCATTCTCTTCTTAAAACGAATTTGAAAGTATTTATCCATTTAATGGATTTACTTTACCTATTTATACTTATTAAATTATATATTTTTATCTATTGAGTGCTTTTCTGTTATTTTCTGTTCTCTTATATATTTTTTATTTCTTTCTTTTTTTTTTTTTTTTTTTAAATGACCTGATGACGCTGCTTGGCCTGTGCTGATCTGGGGTCAGGTCTCTGCGTCCACACAAGTCTCCATTAAAGGTGCAATTTGTGATGTTTAAACGTGCATTTAGACCTGTAATTCTAAAATCATTTTAAAATGCATCTTTGAAAGAAAAAGAAAAAGCTTCAGTTTTATTTTTTTTTTCATTTTTACGTGTTGGAAATGAACTCCGCCCACCCGGTTGAAACGAAGCATAGCATTTTGCGATTTCAACTCACCAGGCAACGGAGTCCTCTGAACATTACAAACTGCCCCTTTAAGTTTGTGTAAGACGCACAGAGTGATTGTAGTTCAGCATTCGGCTGCTATAATTAATCATCCTGCTTGTGTTGTCAGTACATTAAAGAGCTGGTGAACAGCACATGTGTGCAGAGATATGGCCTCTATCTGGAGCATTGGCAGCTCTCGCTTATCTGGTCCTTCATCGTCTCCACGTACTGCATCGGGGGTCTGTTGGGCTCCCTCTGTGCCGGGCGCATCGCTGTAACTTACGGCAGGTAAAAATATACAACCTCAAGAGTGGGTATGCACAGGTTTACATCACTTTTTACTTATTAAAAAAAAAAAAAGGTGTAGTGACATCTGGAGGAAGAGTGTAAAGGATGTATACAGTTCGATAAAGAGAGAAAGGACAGACAGGAATTAAACCCAGGGTTGGATAAATGATCAATTTACCACCCTAAAGCTCACTGAAGTTCCAGCAACTAACAGCGTAATTTAACTAACGTATCTAACTGCGACTTACATTATTTATCTTAAAAGTACGACAAGCTAATTATGTGCATTAATACAGACTATAGATATAAACGAGTACTAGCTATGTACTGCGATGTCCTTTCTTCACACACATGAACGAAATTTGAATGAAGGAAAATTGAGTGAACAGACTCCTTTAAAATAAATAAATAAATAAATAAATGAATAATAATTTCTGAATCATAAACAGTGCAAAACAACGTGCAGTTTTGTCTGTACAAAATGACATAAATTTTAAAAAATTGCTACGGAGGGAGTTTAAACAAAATGTACCACAGATTCACCCTATCTTAAAAGTAAATAAATTAATTAATTCATAAATTCTCCCAAACATTTGATTGAAAAAACGAAGTCTCTGACCCAAGGCAAATGAAGATTTGGACCATAATGAGCTCCCATAGCAGCGCATAAGGTGGCATTTTAACTTCAAATAGAGCTCCAACGTCGGCTAAAATGCCCAGTTGCCACATTTTTCTCAGGCACCATAGATTACAGTGGCGAGGGGCTGGTGTCATTCGAAATCTACTGAAGAACTCTTACCCCATAGTCATGTAACCGTATAACCTAAAATACATGCCGATCATGTGATTCGGAGCTGCCGGGTCCAGTGCATGCTCATAATGTTTTAACTCTATGTGTTGTGCAGATCGGGACCTCTGTTGTTCAAACGGTGCAATTGCATCAGTTGCGTAATTAACAGAAGGCTGTGATGTTCTATGATCCGAGTCGCACATTTACACTATACACATCGCCACGTTTACGCACGGTAGCGCAAACCGTAATAATTTGCTTGTCCCAGGGCTTGGGCTTCTGATTAGCCCACCCCTGATTAAATACATTTGTGTACTAGATATGTTTAGAATGTAATACAAGTGGTATTACTGAGCCAAATGACGTAATTGAGACGAGTGTGTGATCATTTAGACGTGCAGTTTGTACATTGCTAAACTGGTGGCTATAACTACAACCAAAGAAGCTAAGATCAGACACCAAGCACGTTCGAAGTCTGAGCTGCATTCGGGGTAACTGTCATTTTTAGCTGAACGACACCTTGAACGTCCTGGGAATTGAAGAGTGATGGTGGTGGGGAGGTTTATGATTGAAATACCGCGCCTGGAGCAGCATTTTAATCAGAGCTAGCACCATATCAGAATGAATCATGAAGCATTGCAACCATCAATTTCTTTCCTCAGGCAGATCATGCATGTGGAAGATCTAGTATCAGTATGAATCTGGAAGCTCGGAGAGGGGGGAGGGGGTTGGTTTTAGGGCTTAGACCCAATCACATTGATAAAGTTACGGACATGTTAGAGAATGCGTGAGAGGAAGACTGAGTAATGATTAAGATGACCGGTTAATCTGTGAATCTGTCTGCTACGTGGAGGAGTTGTAAATTTTGGCAGAGAGTAATTCATTGAGCCATGGCTTTGACGTTAGCAGAGACACAGTGGCGTTTAATCGCCTTTATATACAGAGGAGCAAAAATTAAACATCCACCAGGTGCTAATCTCTGCAGTTTAGGCCAAAGGTGTCCGATTTGGCTGCGGATTCGGGCTGTCATGGTGTCACGGTTTTCTCAGGAAGTCACGGTGTGTGATCAGATGGTTTTCCAAACCTTTGACGTTTTCAAAATACAGATTGAAAGATTTGATGGAAGGGTCATTCAGCTTTCTAAGAAAGAACGAAACACGTGCTTACGAGGATGCGAAGAGACTTCTGAACAGCGATTTTATAATATCGTGAGATTTTTCGACGAGGTTTCAATACGCACTCTAATACGCCTACCGCGAACCTTTTCGTTCTAGATCGTTTTACGGTTCTTAATCATGTACGGTGCTTTGCTATTGTTCCATATCCATGAGAGCAGAGTATTTTTTGAGAATTTTTTTTTTTTGAACAAAAGATCAAAAGGTTAAACAATAAAGGCAATTTTTCCACAGTCGTCTTCGCTTATATTTACCATGTAAGGGTGCCAATATTAGTGGAGGGCAGTGTACGGACATATTCGCTTTGTTAATTCTATAACATTGACTATACGTCGCTCGTCATGGACTTTTTAACAAAATAATCTCTTTTACATAGCTTAACAATGTCATTTCGAGCAATCAAGACTTTTAGCTTTTAGCATAATGCCGAGGAAACGACACAAAAACATGTCTTGTTTAAGTAAGGAATAAATTGCGGATTTTTTATTTTTTATTTTAGGTATTTCTTTAATAACCAGGATTACTAAATCTTAAGAGAAGGGGAAAAAAAAGCTAAAGTGTCATGGATTGAGCCCTGATCTACTCGCAGTGGCCAGTGTCTCAGGCCTACTTATAATATACGCCATGTTTATAAGCCTTAGGGGTTTCCTCCGGGTACTCGGGTTTCCTCCTCCAGTCCAAAGACATGCTCTATAGGCTGATTGGCTTGTCCGAATCATCTGTAGTGTGTGAATGTGTGTGCGATTGTGCCCTGCGATGGATTGGCACCCCATCCAGGGTGTCCCCCGCCTTGTGCCCCGAGTTCCCTGGGACAGGCTCCAGGGTCCCTGCGGCCTTCTGTAGGATAAGCGATACAGAAAATGGATGGATGGTTGGATGGATGGATGGACAACACCACAATCCCGCTATATAGACTCTAGTTGTACATTTTCTGCGTTTTTACCGTTTACGCGTTTCTAATCAGCTTCTCATCCGGTTGCTCTGTAATCAGGAAGAGATGCCTCATGCTGAACAACGTGGTGGCCATCTCTGGAGCCGTGCTGATGGTGCTGAGCAAAACCGCACACTCGTTTGAGATGATCATGGTGGGACGTCTCGTGTACGGCATCAACTCAGGTCCGCTGCTGCAAAGAAATCCTATAATCAGTTATATTGTGATATTTAAGATATTCAAGTGCTCGATATAAATATCGTTTTAACGTGGACACGTCGAAATATAGTCACTCCCAATACGTTCAAGCAACGCTAGGATCCGAAGACTTTCTGACGGCTCTTTCGTTCGTTCGTTCGTTCTTTCTTACTTTGGGGAAATTTGTAACAGCTTTACACCGAATTAGTAAAGACGAGCTTATACATTAATTGTGTTCATGGGAGAATGGTTTTATTAAAGTTCGAGGAATAAGGTGAACGGAAATGTCTCAGAATGTGGAAAAAAAATTCAGCGTTTTAATTTGTAAATAATTGGATAAAAATGGATTCATTCAGAAATGGTTTGATGGAGTATTTGCGTAAGAACTGCTGCATTTATGAAAATCCAGTTAGTTAGTTTGGAAAAAAACGATTGTACCTGATAAGATTTGGTAGCTTATTTCAGCTGATTTGATTCAATTAAAAGTAATTGCACCCTATAAAAGGAAGAAAAGTTAGTGTGTGTGTCTGTGGTATAATATGCCGGACGCTCTTTCGCCATTCCGTCGCCATTTTATTGTTTTCCGCTCTCTGTGAGCTTTGCCTTTTATGGCGTTTTATGGGCGTGGCTTAGTTGTTAATTAATAATGCGCGTGGTACTCACCAGTACGAAGAAAATCTGGTGGGAATTTTTTGCATACAACTTTATTAAAAGGTTAATTGTGCACATGCACATGCACGTGTGTGTGTGTGTGTGTGTGTGTGTGTGTGTGTGTTGCAGGCGTGGCTCTGACAGCCCACACCATGTATGTGCTGGACTGTGCCCCCAAAAGTTTAAGAGGGTTGATTGGTGCTTCTGTGGGCAGCTTCGTCTCATTGGGGAAGTTTTTCGGCCAGCTGCTCGGCATCGGGTGAGTCATGTGACCTCATCGTTGGGATTGAGACCTCATCTACTAGAGCACACGCGATCTATTAACACATTTTCCCAGGCTGTATACAGTGAAAAGCAACCACAGATGATCTCATTCTGTCCACAGTGATCTGAGGATGAATATACACGTCAGTGTGTGTATTGTTCAGTTCAGTTCAATTCGATTCAACTTTATTTGTATAGCGCTTTTAACAACGGACATTGTCTCAAAGCAGATTTACAGAAACATATAAACACAGGATACAGAGTTTCAGCGTGTGAATTTATCCCTATTGAGCGAGCCGGTGGCGAAGAAAAACTCCCTAAGATGATATGTATATATATATATATATGTGTGTGTGTGTGTGTGTACAGTATATTGTGCAACGTCCTGCTAGAGGCGAGCGATACTGGCGTGTGATAACATTATGATATCATATTTTGTAACTAAAATGGTTTGAAAATGTAACTTCACCTCAAAACATTGTGTGCAGCTAACCATAACATGACATAATGTGGTTAATGTGACTGATGTATTGCTCACCCCATGTCCTCGTGTGTGTGTGTGTGTGTGTGTGTGTGTGTGTGTGTGTGTGTGTGTGTGTGTGTGTGTAGCGAGATACTGGGATCAGAAACTTTGTGGCCCTTCTTGCTGGCCTTTAGTGCCTTGACTGCTGTTCTGCAGCTTGTCTCTCTGTACTTCCTGCCCGAGTCTCCACGCTTCCTGCTCTTAGACCGGGGAGACAAATCTGCCTGTGAGAAAGGTGAGAAACACACACACACACACACACACACACACACACACACACACAGAGGTCTGGTGAGGCAATTCCAAGCCTTTTCAAAATGTACCTCTTTGTGTGTGTGTGTGTGTGTGTGTGTGTGTGTGTGTAGCTCTGCAGCAGCTGCGAGGTTCTCATGCTGACTACAGATCAGAGGTGGAGGAGATGCTGAAGGAGCGTGTAGCCCTGCAAGGTGTGAGGAACCACAGCGTGCTGGAGCTCCTGCTCGCCCGCTCCGTCCGCTGGCAGCTTCTCACCGTCATCATCAACTTCATCACACTGCAGCTGTGTGGCATCAACGCTGTGAGCCATACCCACAAACACACAGCCACGATGACAGTCTTACTAGCTAAATAATAAATAATACAGTTCTCAAATAATAATAGTGCTGATTCGAATTGATTCTAAGCAGACAGTTCATCTCCTTCCTGTTCAGTCATTATATGTAGTTACCTATAGGTCCGGTACCGTCTCCGGTACTGTATGTTTCTACAGGTTTATCTGTACGCGTCCGATGTGTTCCGTGCTGCCGGAATCCCAGCACACAACCTACGCTACGTGACTCTGGGGACAGGGTTGTGTGAATCCTCCACTGTAATCGCCTGCGTAAGCCTTCCAGCTCATACACGCACTCACATTAGCGAGCGTCATATCACAGCAACCCAGTGACTACATTTCCCATCCTGCACTGCGGCCTACAAACATGGCCGCCGTGGACCGCAATTCCCAGAACACTCATTTCATTTCATTCTCAATCTCACACACGATCGCACCACAGTTTAAAAGGACTTTCGAGGCGTTCACTCTTTGCGAAGTATTGAGTGTTATCACCATACCAAACGTTTGTACGCTGTTTGTACGTTAAATACGTGACGGCGAGTGAATTATTAGCGAGTGTGTTTCCCAGTCCTAGGTTTTGGTTGTCCAGAAACCTCCTTGACGAAGAAGCTGAAATGTAATGTGGTAGCTAATGTAACGTAAATCAAGTCAACAAAAATTCAGCAAGTTATCGGCCGATTCGAGTTGTACATTCACATCACACGTAGAACTTTATTTGGTGTCTTTCTTGTGTCATGACATGAGTTTATACAAACCTGCGTATTCCGTTAATCCAACTCATCGCCCTGAGTACCCTGGGATAGGGATATCACCTGCTGCACTACACACATCGACCGAGGAACGCTTTTTTCCCCCCCGCCCTAGTTGGATTAATCAGGCGAGGGAAAGCCTGGGCGGGGTGCCAACCCATCGCAGGGCACAATCACACACGTTCACACACTACGGACAATTTGGAAATGCCGATCAGCCTACAGCGCATGTCTTTGTACTGGGGGAGGAAACTGGAGTACGTGGAGGAAATCCCCGAAGCACGGTGATGCAAACTCTGCTCAGGCGGGATTTGGACCCTTGACCCCGGAGGTGCGAGGCGAACGTGCTAACCACTAAACCACCAGCCCATCCCCCAAAGTTAGCTTGGCTGGGGTCATTTAAATTAACGGTTGAATTGAAATCCTCACATGGTTTGAAAGGGATCACATGTCATTTTGACTCAAATGATGAAAATGTAAATGTAAACAGAGCCATGGTTTTGTGTGTGTGTGTGTGTTGTGTGTGTTTAGGGGCTGCTGATTGAGCACACAGGGAAGAAGTTCCTGATGGTTCGGAGTTATTTGTGCATGTCTATCGCACTGCTCCTCCTCACACTCACGCTGTACCTGCAGGTCAGTTACGCCTCACCTCACCTCACCTCACCTCTCTGCATGTTAAACAAAACGATCACGCTGCGACTCTGTTGTTGAAGGTGCACGTGTCGTGGATGCCGTACTGCAGCATGGTGCTCATCTTCTTCTTCATCATCTCCTTCTGCAGCGGACCAGGTGCAGACTCAGTGCACTTACATGACCGTTAGTGTGTAACGCATTTGAAACTGTGGCCCTCGGTGGTTCGAGGACATCATATAGATATTAATAATGCACTGCATGTCTCTTAGTGTCTCAGAGTGAGCACACTACGAATTTGTGACATGACTCGTGTGTTTTCCTTCTTCACATCTCTCCGTCTCTCTGTGTGAAACAGCTTGTATAGTAGCGCCCATGCCTGGTGAGCTTTTCACCCAGTCCTTTCAGTCAGCAGCGTTCACTGTGGCCTGCACTCTGAACTGGGCGGGGCTGTTCTTCGTGGGGATGGTGTTTCCTCTCATAGTGGTGAGTTTATCAACTCTTACACTGAAGAATTCAAGCACTCATCATGGGAGCTCATAGAGGGACTCGCCATGATCATCTTCAGCATCAGTTCCGTAGCTCATGATGTTTGGCTTTGTTGATAGAAATAACCGGGGATTGATTTCTGCTTCCCGGCCCTAGCATTTATACAGTACATCTGTGATTAGGACAGAACCATCATTTGATCAGACACTTTAAAAAGCCATTACGTTTACTGCCTTTGTTTCACGTTACAATTCTTTGCCCCACAGGAGCATTTAGACTATTTCTGCTTCCTCATCTTCTTCGCGTTCTGCTTTGCCACTGCGGTGTTCGTGTGGTACAACGTACCCGAGACGAGGAACAGATCCGTAATGGAGATCGCCGCCGAGTTCGACAGGATGCACAGCAAAGCCAAACACTCCGAGACCAAACTCAAAGCTCTGCAAGCTGCACCGGGCACCAAACTCTGATTTCACAAGCTGTAAACATATTTAGGTGGTTTAGAAGGCTGAGGAATAAAACACTGGACGCTCTGAGTGCATTTATTAAGCGTTTCTGTTTAATCAATCAGTTCTGCTCTTCCCGCCGCCGCCCTCTGTGTGTGTGGAGTTTGCATGTTCTCCCCGTGCTGCGGGGGTTTCCTCCGGGTACTCCGGTTTCCTCCCCCAGTCCAAAGACATGCATGGGCGGCTGATTGGTATCTCCAAAGTGTGCGTAGAATACGAATGTGTGTGAATGTGTGTATGTGTTTGTGTGCCCTGCAATGGATTGGCACCCTGTCCAGGGTGTACCCCGCCTTGTGCCCCATGCTCCCTGTGGCTCCAGGTTCCCCTTGACCCTATAGGATAAGCGTTATATAAGATGGATGGATAGATCTCCGCTACGCGTTCTAGACACTCTAGATTGGATGACAGTCCAATCTACTTATTGGCTTTGTTTTTGTTAGGCTGAAGGAAGCAGGAGAACTGAGAGGAAACCCACGTTGACACGGGTAGAACATGTGAAACTCCGAACAGTATAATTATACTATTAAACAAAACGTTCACGATATAAATACTGTATACAGGTTGCACTTTGGTGTTAAATGATAAAGGCCACTAGGTGGCAGCTAAACAAAAAAAAATCTGCATTTGGTGTTTTGTTTGTTTGTTTGTTTTTGTTTTATTCCCAACATACATAGTTTTATTCTAGAATCCTAAACCACAGCTACTCAAATCCAGTCCTACAGCATATTACTATTTAAACTCATTGTCACAACAGACTTTAATGGGATTATTCTCTGCCCAGTTTTAGCCTCCACTTTACCCTGTCCTCCAACAGAACTTACTTGTACCTGGACACATTGGGTCCATTCTCAGCACAGCAACGACACTGACATGGTTCGTGAACATGTTGTTGATGCGAGTGTCACTGTTGGGTTGAGAATAGTGTGTTCTTGCTGTGCTTTCCAGATAACGCAATCTACACGTGCAAACCGTGTACTCTGCCCAAATTACACTCACGTACCCACGCCCATCTCACGCACTGTCAGCGTCACTACTGCACTGATAGTACACATCCATTACGACAAATGATATCGGCTCGGCAGTGACGCTGCGGTAGGAGTTCTGGAAAAATGAAAAGGGAGGTGTGATTAGTGTGCGTACAGTTTGTTATTATACCACAGTGTTGGTTTTAAATATACTCGGGTGTTAAAATAGTTAATGTCTTTAACTGGTGAGGTGAAAACCCTGAAAAGCTTATTCCATCTCTGTAAGGATGCAATGTTTACCATTAGCTAATTTGCTAACTTGTCGATTATGTTAGATATCCGAATTGATGCTAGTCTAACCTGGTATTAGCAAGGTAAACAGGCTAACTTGCAATTGACAAATTGGTTGATTCTTGAGGGTTTTTTTTTCTTTCCATCATTGATGAACCTCATCGGATGCTAAACTCGAAGATTTTTGAGATTTCAAATGAGTCACTTGAAATATAAGTAAGATTCATTTTTTTTTTGAAAATGTAATTATGAGTACAAGTAATCCTTTTTAATAATGTAAAAGTATATATATGCCATAATAATACTCAATTATAGGAACAAAGTGTGATTACTTGAGTATTTTCCACCCCTACATTTAACATATTGTACACACAAACATGCAACAAAGACAAGATCTCACATCCTACCCTCCTCATATACCCCCCCCCCCCACCATCAACCCATACTGCACATATTGTAGTTATTGCACAAATTCTTAGTTATCATAAATATAGTTATTGCGCAAGTTTGTATTTATTGCACAAATTATTAGTCATCATACATATAGTTATTGCACAATTTTTTAGTCATTGCACAAATTCTTACTTATGCACAAACCACACGCGCTCTGTCTTCCCCGTCAGTGGGCGTGGCCCTGACTCGTCGCGTGCTAAGGGCCCCCCCCCGTCACGCAGATCTGCGGAACGCTCGTGCGCACTCCAAACACTCTAGACACGCATGATGTGAACGTGAAACTTCAGTTTAAAAAGTGCAGCTGGAGCTGAAGTGGGACAGAGAGACACATCGGAGACAGGCAGCATGGACGGAAACGGGGGCGAGCACGAGAACGTGGACGTGCACGCGGGGAAAGGAGACCTCCAGCACAGGTGAGGAAGACACAAGTCTGTCTGTCTGTCTGTCTGTCTGTGCACACATCATAGTGTGAGTTAACAGGAGAACTAGAGAGGAGAAATGATAAGGAGATAAACATATCTACCTCCTCTGATTAAATCACTCATTATTATCCTTTAGAATGTAATAATACTAATAATATTAATAACAACAACAACAATAATAATAATGTACTAATCATTTAATAACACAAACTCTCAAAGGGTTCCTTAAAGTTTTTTTTGCATTATTAAATTGCATAGTCTGTCATATCCTGTCTTATAGGAAAACACTGTTGTGTGGTTCTACGTAGAACCTTTAAAGGTTCCCCAAGAGGGACGAACCTACCCAAACAAAACCATTTACTGCTCTAGACTGAACTGTTTTTCACCCAAGAGTGTATTTTAGGACCTTTTAGATATCTTAATACTTATCTTCTTGTGTGTGTGTGTGTGTGTGTGTGTTTTTACTTTGCACGCTCGTAAACTATCTTTATTTATTATTCATTCTATATTATTTATTTACTGTTTGAGTGTTTTTAGTCAATTTATTAAGATTCTATTTTTGCACATCCTATAAGATACAACTATGTCTAAATAAACGGTGCTATAAACACAAAAGGCTGGATCTAGTACCCTAATAAAACCCTAAAAATGTCCTCTAGTGTGTGAACCCTTAAAGGTTTTATGAAGAACTGTCGACCGCCTATGAAGTGAAACACCATTAAGAAGCAAAAGAATCCTTGAGGAAGCCAGTATTTTAAAGATGTTATTACTCGTATTGTTTTATGACGTGCTTACAGTATCCATAGGAAATTGCCACAACGTATAGCATCTGATTCATTTCGCCCGCCGTTTGTATACTAAGTATTCGTTGGAGTTTTGATGCTTTATATTTGAATACTTATTCAGGAGTAACCCGTGTGCTGAACATGTGATCAGAGTTACACAGTCATGCAGTTTAAATAGGACTGCTGCACGTTCAGGAAGGGATATTGATTTCGCTCACAATGTAAGGAAGTAAACCTTTCAACTCTGAGAATTGATTTTTCTTTTGACATGATGCACGTTTTCATGGGATTCACCTACAGTCTCTGTCTCATTTTTCGCCTTGGGTCATCCTTCGCTGACGTTCTGACCCAGCCGTGTGGTTGATCTATAATAAGCACAAACGTGTACGGTGATCAAAACAGCGTCTTGGCAAAACCGTGAATAATTGATCATGGCGTTTATGGTACTAGGAAGGTGATTCATCTTCATTACACTGGCAGCGATGCTAGTGGGTAAAATTTCCTGCTGGCGTCCAGAAGGTTGCAAGTTCAAATCCCAGGAGTGCAGAGAGCCACTGTTGGGTCCTTGTGCTTGGATTGGGTTCTGTCTCAGTTGTAATGTGGGATCTCAACCTGAACAGTAGAAATAGATTTGCCTCTGCAGGTGCAAGCAAAGGTCTGCAGCTCCACTGAGTTTGCCGGGTTGACGACACTGGAGCTGTCTGGTAAAATATTAACCGTAACTCTATACGCTCTGAGCTGCTCCACAGCTGTGAGTCTGCCATCTTGAACTCCAGTCTAACAGAGATGCTCTAATGGCTGATATCGTAACATTTACACACTTTATCTTAAGAAACAGCCATCAACAATGAATCAGAACTGGGGGAATCGCTATCCGGGGGTGCCAAAATATTCACAGGAGTTTGAATTCTGATTTTCAGTTACGCTGTTTGGACTAATCATGCACTGTAGATGAAGTAATGCCGTTGTTTGTGTGTGAGCTCCTCAAGCGACATGCTCCTCTCAAGATGCCACAATCCCTTTAAGACTCGTCTTACGCGAGCTGTGATGACGGCACCGTGTGTTGCCGGGTGTTGCTGATAACAAGAACTGCAATGTCCTGATATGAGACACATCACTGAGAGCAGAACGAGTCTGAAGGGTCAGCCTTTGCAGAATCAGTGTAAACAAGTGTGGAATCTTTTCCGCAAAATTTTTTATAGCGACAGATGACTGACCACAAGTCGATATATGATAGAAGTGAGGAAATGTTTCGGGGCGACGAGTGGCAATTGATCCCATCGATTATTTATTATGCAATTTTCAGAACTGTGGGAAAATAACAGTACATATTCTCGTGTACATAGCAAATACTGTAGGGAATTCATAAAAAAAAAAAAAAAAAAAAATTGTGTAGACTTTTCTTAATTGATAGATGACATTTGTTCGGTTTTAATCCTGGTTTCAGTTGTGTTAGTACAATCGTGATTGTAAAAAATAGCTTTCCTAGGTGTGTGTGTGTCTGTGAAGACATTCTCAGAGTTAAATCATGTTCACCGAATTACCTATTACACATAGACAAAATTAGTAATAGTTTCAGTATTCAGACTGGCACTGAGCTTACATGGCTAGTCAGTGGTAAACAATAGCATTTATTTGCTAGCATGCACCGGTTGCCCTCCCTTTGACATCTTGTCTTGTTGCCTGTGAGCTGTAAGGAAATTGAAGAAAAAAAAAATAAAAATAAAGGAATTGTTGTTTTCTAAACTGTAGTTTTAAATGCTCTGTAAAACAGCTAGCTAGCTAGTTGGATAAACACACAGTAGAGTCAGTTAGCTGATTTAGCTAGTTATCTAAAGAGTGAGAGACTTCAGTTTCCTGCTTTTTCTGACATATAGAGTCATTTATCCAGTCACAGTATATACTGAGAAACACGCAAGGTTGGACAGTTTTGCAGAAATGACCATTTATGACATTTATATCTTTGTTTCATTTGCCGTGTTATTCAACCCAATGCTAATAAAATTACATCAACAAGCTCTGCGTTTCCTTAACATTACTCCAAAAGGTTCATTCTTTTAAAACAATATGTTGGTCCACAGAAGTAATTTTCCCTTTGTCTCTGCTTTAATTCCAGTGTGTTTGTTAACAAGAGTGTGGCTCTGGAGAAAATAAAGTGCTATGGCTTCGACATGGACTACACTCTTGCTGGTGAGTGCACTCTTGAAGGTTTTTAATTGGACCCGTGTAGACTGTCAGACAGTTTCTAATTCCTAAGATGTCTTACAGCCTTCAGTAAAGTGGCTTAGGCTAGCAAGTGGAGACTCTGGGTGGGAGGGATGGCGTACTCTCTCTCTCCCTGTCAATCACAGTGATACTAGCCAATGATGTGCCTCTGTGAGGTCATATACAGTATGCAGAAGAGAGCAGATAGGCCTTTTCCCCCCCCTGCAGTGTGTGTTACACTGCCCTGTGATGCAGCATGAGCAGCAGGTTGAAAATATGTGGCTTCATATGTTTTGGAAGAGGCACTTGTTAGCCTTCACCCTCTCTGATTGGTAGCTGCTGTATGATAGCGGAGAGAATTGGCAGGTGACAAAAAAGTGGGGAAATCCAAAATGTAATGTAAATGTGTAAAGATCCTGTGCCAGATGACATTTTCATAGCCCTGACTGCCAGATAACTCCATTCTTTTCCCATGCAGTATACAAATCTCCTGAATATGAAGACCTGGGGTTTGAGATGCTGAGAGACAGACTGGTGTCCATCGGCTACCCACACGAGCTGCTGCGCTACACGTACGACCCCACGTTCCCCACACGGTGAGTACTGAGGGATCTTTGTTAGGTTACGTTTGACTCTTTAGTCAAATATACTAAAGGGGGGTTAATCTATTTTTGGATCTAACTAGGTTTCATCTTTCTCCATGATCTATTTCTTAAACATGTGCAAATGCCTGTGTGAAGCAGGAGTGTATTTACAGTTGCAATCAAAAATGATTCAACCCCCATTGCAGGTATTTCATGTATTTCATGTATTTTCTGCCCCTAGCCAGTTCAAGTATTTCATGTGTTCCATTAGTTGCATCAGGTGTGCTTGAGACAACACCTGTTTTGCATATTTGTGCTGTTCTGAGGGATTCTATTCAGGGGGTTGAATCATTTCGAAACTACAGAAATCATTATAAGTTGCATTTTTAGTTTTTAGAATTTGGGGAAACCACTTGAAGCATTCGTTGTGTTGAAATATTTCAATCGCTTTTGTTTGATTTGTTCTTTGCAGACAGCTGAAAGTCTGTAAATTTTAACAATAAACCTAATTTGCAATGGGGGGCTGAATCATTTTGATTGCAACTGGAGCTATTACAACTAGTAGAGGTATAGGGAAATTGATTTGGCTGTAAATCATGATTCATAATTTGAGGTTTCGCAGAAAATTGTATTAACAACAACTAAACCATGATAAACCAGACTTACTGACAGAGTAATGATTATTGAAATAACTAAATAAAACCAAGGAAGGTTTAGTACAGGCCTTTTATTCTGAACAACATCTAGACATCCAATTAATGTCCTGCATAAAAGTCTTTTATACCCGTTTTTCGCGTCTTTTAGATCAGTAGTTTTCTAAGGGGGGCCGCCAGGGGGCGCCCGGGAGCCACAACAATTTGGTGTAAAAAATAAATACATGATTTTTTAAATATATATATGCATTACTATAACATGTTATTTGTAACAATACATATTAAAATCATATTTGCTGTACCTAACTTTCTAATTGCTAGACAGATAAAACATTCCTAATGTAATGTAATGTAAAGATGTAAGATGTAATTATTAATTAAAAAAAAAAGGTGGATATATTCAGAAGTCTGTATTTTTAATGTGTTAAAGACATATTGTGAAAGGGGGGCCTCGGTCAAATGTTAATGCCATTTGGGGGGCCTTGCCCTGGAAAAGTTTGGGAACCCCTGTTTTAGATGTCTCACTAGGGCAGGATTAGATCCAGCTGTGCCAGTAGACACCATGGTGTTTTATTTATTTATTTACCCCCCCCCCCCCCCCCCCCCCGTCTCTCTTTTCATTCTCCTTCATGTTCTTTGTGTTTCCCGCTGTTCTACAGAGGTTTGGTGTATGACACGACCTACGGGAATCTGCTAAAGGTGGACTCGCATGGAAACGTCCTAGTGTGCACACACGGCTTTGTTTACCTGAAAGGGTAAGTGAGATCTGAGTGTGTGCTGAGTGAACATGACGTGACTATCGGCTCCTGTACCTCGTGCTAAAAAGAAAGAAAGAAAGAAAGAAAGAAAGAAAGATCCACCAGACTTTAGTACTGAGCTTATGGAAAAACCTGACATGAAGAAAGTAAAAATAAATCTTCAGTGAGCGAGAGAGAGAGAGAGAGAGAGAGGGAGAGATTGAGAGAGAGGACATGTGTAAGTAAGTTGGAGTTGTGTTAATCCACAATTCAGGGAAGTAATGTAGAGGCACCGAACAGTTTATTTATAGTGTGAATTTATTCGTGCTTGTGTGTATGTGGCTGTTCACGCTATATTTTCCGTAAATATTCTTTACCGCCTCAATGAAGCACATACTGCCGTGTGGAAAAGTTCTCCTCGGATGGAACAAAGCGCTCTAAGCAGTTGTCAAGCGTCGAGCAGGTTTATTATCACCATGAACACCGGATTCCTGAAATGCTTTTTGAACATAAAGTGTTTGAAATCATCCAGCTGCTCGGTTTTACGTCGTATAATCCTGTCTGGGTCAGATCAGATGTGACCGTATGTTAAGAAACGTTAGACGGGTTTCTGTGCCGGAGCCGGTGAGCCGCTCGGGGATTTGAGAGCGAGAGCGTGTGTGTGGGATTGATGACAGGAACGGTGAGACAAGGAATCCCACATGCTGATTTTTCTCATTTCCCTTTGAAAGTTTTCATTCTAGTTCAGGTTACTGAGTTTAATTTGAGTTTAATTTGGTTTTGGGTTCTGATTTTAATTTGAAAACAGTCGCTTATCATTCTAATTAGAAAGTTTTCAGTTCCAATCCCACATGGACGGTTTAGTGGTTAGCACGTTTGCCTCGCACCTCCGTGGTTGGGTGCGGAGCTTAGCACTCGCATGTTCTCTTTGTGCTTCGGGGGTTTCCTCCAGGTACTCCGGTTTCCGCCACAGTCCAAAGATGTGCATTGTAGGCTGAGTACAAATGTGTGTGCGTGTGTGTGTGTGTGTGTGTGTAATTGGGCCCTGTGAAGGGTTGGCACCCCGTCCAGGGCGTCCCCCGGCTTGTGCCCCAAGTTCCCCGGGATAGGCTCCAGGCTCCCTGTCACCCTGTGTAGGATAAGCGGCACGGAAAATAGATGGATGTTCCAATCCTAGTTTGAAAGCAACTGTGTATAAGTGATAACATTTCTCCAACTCCAATCCCAATAATAAAACAATGATCATACAGTAATTGCAGTCTAAGATTTTTTTGTTCCAATCCTAATTTGAACATGACTATTATTACAATTGGAAGGGTTTTGGTTCTAATCTTAAGTAACTGAGTATATATACTTCCAAATAGAACATTTTAGTTTCTAATCCCAATGTGAACCTTTTAGACCCCAGTGGCAAATAATTGACTATGATTCCAATTTGAAGGTTTTTGGTTCCAGTTCCAGAGTGAAAACAATTGACACAAATTCCAGTAACAACACTTTTGGTCTCAGTATCAAATTTGAAGTCTGTCGGTTCCAACCTTGAATTTTAAGGTTTTAGGTCAAAGGCTTTTGCGGTCTATTTGAAGGACTTTTTTTTTTATTCCAGTTCCAATTTGAAAACAACTGACAGTAACTCCAGTAACAATATTTTTGGTTCTAATCTCGACTTGAAAGTTTTTGTTTCCATTCCTGAATTTCAAGCCCAATTAGACTGCGTCTGCTTCCTGAATTTGAAGGTTTTTGCTTCCAATTGTAATAATTAGATTATATTTTTAAAATGTCAAAAGTCATAAAAAAAAACAAAACGTTTTTACGAAATGAGCGTTTATTGAATTGTTCAACAATTAATCAGTGTTTATAATTCATTTATTGAAAAGTTATTAATTATAACCAGAAGCTTGCAATCTCATCATGTTGGTCACTGCTGAGAATAATGTTAAAGCTCTTCACTGCTATTATAATGTGAAAACTTTTTTTTTTTTGGTTTCATTTTAAGTCTTATTTCAGGATCTGGTAGCGAGTACATATCTCATATATATATATATATATATATATATATATATATATATATATATATATATATATATATATATATATATATATATATATATATCTCCTGTTTGTGAGAATGGCGTGTGTGAAATTTGTCAGTGGAAATAAATAAATCAAGGGTTTGTGCACGGTTAGATGTTCAGACGTTTCAGACTGGGCTTGTTTCCACTGGCACACGAATGCAGCTGTAAACATCTCCGTACAGAAGATTATACACGTTCATTAGTAAAAAATCGTGATTTTGGTCTCTGTGGTGAATTTATCTTGAATGGCATCGTTAGTGTACTTTATTTAGCAGTACGGGCAGAATTAGCCTGTAAATGATTCGTAAAGTAGTAAAGAAGAAATGGCTGCCTGCTAAAATCAGCCGTAACGGTTAGAGTCTGAAATGAAGAAACACTGAACTGAACCAGGCATACTGGGGTAATATTGTATAGATATACAGGGCTTATAAAGGGTGTTATCCTTGCGTATTTACAGTATAACGTGTGTGTATGTGCAGAGTGGAGATTCAGCAGTACTACCCCAATGGATTCATCCAGAGAGACGACATAGCGCGATTCTACATCCTCAACACGCTCTTTAACCTCTCAGGTACAACAGCCTTTCCATCTGCGTACAAAAAACTTACGTATGTAGGGAAATGAGCACTATATACACCTAGTGCCCGGGTTATTAGATGTATTTACCACAATAGGACCATTGCTGAACAGATATTATTCAGGTCACACTGATATGGTAGTGTCAGTGTTACTTCTGTGTTGACGAATAGTCAACTAAAGATCCGTTAAAAGACACGATTGGATGCAACAGGATGATTCAGACACTGTGTAGGATAAGCGGTCTGGAGAATAGATGAATGGATAGTTATTGTGAAGAAAAAGGTGTCTGTCTGTTCACTGTATACATGCTCTCTCCAAACAGAGACGTACCTGTACGCGTGCCTCGTGGACTTCTTTACCAACTCCACCCGATACCAGACGTGAGTGAAAGATGCTTCAGTAGCACAGCGGATACAGTGCATTTATCTAAAACATAATAGTTTCCAGAGATCATTTAACATTATTGATAAATATGTAGGATCCATTAAAATTCCATTTGAATTTGATTTAATTTGCAGAAAAAGTTGGATAAACTGTCTTCCTCTATCTGTCTGTCTGTCTGTCTGTCTGTCTGTCTGTCCTTTCTCCAGCCACCAGCAGGGATTTAAGCATGGTGACCTTTTCATGTCATTCAAAAGTATGTTTCAGGACGTTCGAGACGCAATGAATTACATTCACGACACGGTGAGAGTACACTCGCACACATTCTCAGACACACACATACACGCTGATTAATGACTAGTACAGGCAGAGACGAGGAATAATTTCTCTTTCATCTATATGTAGTCAGGTTACCAAGACATGCTTGGTGTCTGTCGTTTGCATGTGAACTTTTGTTAACAAGTAAGAGGCACTACTTGCTACCAGTTTACTTATTGAATTCGTCTAAAAAAAGGATTTTTCTCCCGAACTACAGGGCTCTCTGAAGGAGAGGACGCTGCTGAATCTGGAGAAATATGTGATCAGGGATGTAAGTGATGATCTCTTAAGTGTGTTTAATGAGGTGTAGATGTTCATTGAAGGTCTTGGTATATTTCCATAGGTGATACTCTGAATCTTGGATCATTAATCTTAGTTTAATTGTTCTTCCTGATTAGCTTAAAGTATTGTTTCTCTCTCTCTCCTTACCTCTATCTGATTTAGCCTCGAATTCCCGTGATGCTGACCCGCATAAAAGAGGTTGCGAAGGTGTTCCTGGCCACCAACAGTGATTATAACTACACTGAGGCAAGTGTCTCATGGTTCGGATTAGTTTCTAGGATCAGCTCCTTACTGTTCCATATATATCAGCACCCTTACTCATACAGTTGTCTACAACCAATGAAATAAAGTCATGTCTTTTCCTTTTTCTAACCAGGCCATCATGAAGTACATGTTAGATTTTCCACCTGATTCAAAGGTGGGTAATCGATTTATTTGAACGATTTCATCAATGTGAATGCCTCTGTTACTTCATTTTCAACAACTTTTGCGTCATGTTTACATTTATTCATTTGGTAGAATCCAATCCAAGCACACATATGAGCAGTTCATGGTTCGTTTAGGGGGGAAAAAACCAAACCTACAGATGATTCCTGTAGTGAATCGAATGTAGTGAATCTGCCAAAACATTTCAAGTGTCCAACATTTGAAGTGTCCAAAAACAGCTACCCCTACTTATTATATTCCCTTTATATATGAACCTAATGGATTTGGTGAATATAATATTGGCTGTATATATTCCTTGTAGTACCCAGAAAAGTCATGGCGGTCGTTTTTTGACCTGGTGGTAGTGGACACACGGAAGCCGCTGTTTTTTGCTGGGGGGACGGTGCTGAGACAGGTGGACACGGTACGACTTCTCTTCCAGACTTCTCTTCCTGTGTGTGTGCTACGTTAAAAAGGAAGCTGTGGAAAATGACCTTTAACAAAATATATGTGTGTGTCAGAACTCCGGAAAGCTGAAGATAGGAACGTACACGGGAGACCTGCAGCACGACACTGTCTACTCTGGAGGTAGGAAAAGTTCTTTATCCAGTTTCTATAACTAGTGTCTCGGAGACTGGCAGGGTTGCCAGATCTGCATGTTTGAAGCAAGGCAGTGATCATACGTAGTATAAAACTCCAACACTATGACTGGTTTTCCATGGTTAAAAATGTCATACAATACACTCATGTTCGGTTTTTATATTCAATCCTGTGATATTCCTATGTCAGGTTCCTCAGATATCATCTGTGACTTGCTGGACGTGAAGGGGAAAGAGATCCTCTACGTGGGAGACCATATATTCGGGGACATTCTGAAGTCTAAGAAGCGTCAGGGTTGGAAAACCTTCCTGGTGATACCCGAGCTGATCAAGGAGCTCCAGGTGTGGACGGACAGGCATGGTGAGCGCTCATGTAGTAGTCCGCGGACGAAAGAAAGTTCTCACAGTGACAGTTGTTAGTTTTATTCAATATTAGCGATGCTAGCACGGAAGGAAAGCACTGTATTAATTACAACCAAACTACTTTTAAATTCATAATGATATAATTATTAATAATTTAAAAAATTTTTTTATAACACCGCATTTTGCAGACAATTTTTTTTATTGATGAAAGAACATACCATACAGTTTATCTCTTTATAGTTAAATGTAAATGTTCATAAATGTTCATGTCATCACTTATAGTTATAAACAGACCCTCACTAGCCTCTTCCTCTCTGTCATGAGTTAATAAAACAAAACAAAAAAAGTTTGCTATGCTAAAAAATGCATGCTACAGAGAAGCTAAATCCTCTGTCCTGAGGACTTTCCCATCGCTTTATTATTTACTTCTTGTGCCCTGTCTGTATTTTTTTTTTTTTTTGTATTTTGTTATTTTCTAAAGTTATTATTATGTATGTACAGCAGTTTAGACAACTATTGTTGTAAATGTGCTTTATAAATAAATCTTGCTTACTTACCCACTTACTTACTTACATACTTACTTACGTACCTACTTACTTACCTACCTACTTACTAACCTACTTACCTACCTACCTGCTTACTTTCCTATCTACGTACCTACTTACTTACTTACGTACCTACTTACTTACTTACTTACTTACCAACCTACTTACCTACCTACCTGCTTACTTTCCTATCTACGTACCTACTTACTTACTTACTTACCTACTTACTTACTTACTTACTTACTTACCAACCTACTTACCTACCTACCTACTTACTTTCCTATCAACGTACCTACTTACCTACTTACTTACTTACCTACTTACTTACTAACCTACTTACCTACCTACCTACTTACTTTCCTTTCTACGTACCTACTTACCTACTTACTTACTAACCTACTTACCTACCTACCTACTTACTTTCCTTTCTACGTACCTACTTACTTACTTACCTACTTACTTACTTACTTACCTACTTACCTACCTACCTACTTACTTACCTATTTACTTACCTTCTTACTTATTTACTTACTAACCTACCTACCTACGTACATTCTTACTTATTTGCTTACTAACCTACTTACCTACCTACTTAGTTAATGATAGAAAATTAATCAACACTTTCTGACCAAGCTGGTATACTCTGATAATCTGTTTTTATGACATGACCTGTTGTTTTAAAAAATAATAATAATAGAACCTGACAGGACAGAAGCAGTAAAAATGTCTGACAGATACTTTTAACCAAATTGTCTTTGACCTGAGCCAGAATGTAATCCAAGCCTAGGACTGAGTAGAGTAGCTCTCTGGCAGTGATGGCATTCACACTCCCGGACACTTGATTTTGAAGGAACAGGGAAGAATTTTACCCGTAACCCAAATAAGCCTTCTTATAGCCTGAGCAGTGAGGTTAAAGTAGCTAGCTGTGATTTTACTAGATTTAAATCACTTCCACTGTTCAGTTCTATCTTCAAACTGAAAAACATGGTCCAGTCTGAGGTACTGCATGTGTGTGTTGATTTACGCCTTACTTCTGAATTTCATTATCCTCATAACTTCAGTGCAAAACTAAAAACAGAAACCACACTTATCATCACACTGAAATTGTCTGTTTGAGGGCTTGGAGGTCAATTGTGTATTTGATTGTACTGAGTTATAAAGGAACTGTGTATGCTCTCTGCAGAAATGTTCGAGGAGCTGAGGCAGCTTGATATTTACCTCGCCGAGCTACACAAGTGAGTATGACTTGGTCAGTATGTTTGCGTCCATAGCATATATAACAGTATGACGTGCTGATGCACGACCTGACCAGCAGATGGCAGAGAAGTCTTCCACGCAGACTGAGTGACTCATCTCCTCCTTACTCTCATTCCAGGGATTCGGCCTTCGGAGGTGGATCGGATGTTAATCTCATCCAGAGCAAGGTTAAGGTGAGTCCTGCATCGTTCACATACTGTATGTCATTCATACCATCAGTTTAGTGTGGATGGTTTCAGACTTTAAGCATGTACGATGCTGCATGTGTGTGTGTGATCTTCAGATGGTGACTTACGGGATGGAGCTGTGTTATGGAAAGATGGGAAGTCTGCTACGCAGTGGCTCCACAAAAACCCTGTTTGCCAGTCAGCTTCTGAGATACGCCGATCTGTACGCTGCGTCCTGCATCAACCTGCTGTACTATCCACTCAGCTACCTGTTCAGAGCGCCCTTCGTAGTGGTAATCAATAATAATAATAATAATAATAATAGAAAAAGAATCTTCCAGTGCTGTTACACTATATTCTAGTCTGGTTCAATGGATCATATTCTACAATTTTGGCTGCATTTTATTAAACGTATCGTTGTCTCTACTATAGTGTATACAATTTGGTATTTATAACATAGCATTTCATAATGTATTCCATTTTTATTTGATCTTTATGGCAAAGAGAACTGAACAGAATACGGTAAGAAACAACCATTAATTAATTAAGTAATTAATTAATCAATCAATCGATTAATTAATCAATCAATTCATTCATTAAAGATCAAAAATACCTTTTTTTTTTTTTTAAAATTAAATAGTGTGCATATTGAATCGTGCATGATAGAGGAACATGTTTTACATACGAACTAGAGTAACCTTCATTCATCAAACAGTTACAAAAAAATGGAAAAAGAATTTGTTAAGAAAAATGAAATAGAAATATATATATTTTTAACTTTTATGTTTCGTGGTGTTTTGTAACCGAGTGGAAATACTTGTACTTTCAAAACGCTAATATATTTATATTTAGCTTGCGAATTACAGTCATCATACACACTTAAAAATAAAGGTTCTTCAGTGGTTCTTTACAGCACCATGGGTTCTGCGAAGAACCTTCTTCTTGTCAAGAACCATTTCATTGTATAGGGTTCTTGAATTGTTAGGCTCTTTGGAGATTAAAGAAGTTCTTTATGGTTCGTTATAGGCTCTTCAGAGCAGGGTGTTGGTTCTTCAAGGTATCATCACTTAACAGGTTAACGTGAAGCCTATAAAGTTCTTTGTGGGACTGGAAAAGGTTCTCCTGGCATTACTTTTAAGAACCTTACTTTGGTTCCTTAAAGCACTAACTAAGGGGTTTTTTGTTTTTTTTAGAGAACTTTTTACGATAACATGTTTCCTTGTGGCACTGCTATGAAGAACCATTTGTGGGTTCTATAAAGCAGGGCCACCGGAGCAACAGCTGCCATTTGACCCAGCACTTCAGGCAATAACAGAGACGGGTCTGAAAAACCAGTTGGAAAACCAGTTAGTTCAGTTGGGGAGGGGTGCATGTCATCTAACGGGGTGCACTTTGGTGCTCACTACTGCTTAATAAACGTGTGTTCAGTCAGTATCGCTAACGTTTCAGTATTTTAAGTGACGTGCACATTCTGTATTCTGAACCGATTACGGGAACATTTTACACAAACTCCATGGAAGTTGTTTCGCTGCAAAAATGTTCAGCGATACAGACAGTGACAAACAGCCTGTCGCGGAACATGAACATGGCTTCGATTTTTCAAACAGATTTTAGAACTAGTGTTATCTGACTTTGTGAACGAATCTTTTGCTGCCCGAGGAGTAAAATGCAAAATGTTGGGTGTGAGGTCGAAACAGACTACGCCGATGTTCATTTAAAGGTGTGTCACACCCTGGCTCCATAACAAAACATATAGTCAGTCTGTATGTTTTTACAGACAAATGACAGATGTACCTCTTCTCTCAGACAAAAAATAATTGCCCCACCCCTTTTAGAGTAGTGGCGCCACCCCTGCTATAAAGCACCAGTGAATAGATGGTTCTCTTAAGAACTTGAGAGTAAAAGGTTCTTTGTGCAACTTTAAAGGGTTCTCCTATGGCATCAGGCTGAAAAAAAAAAAATCCATTTTACTTCTGATTGGAACCTTTATTTTTTTAAAGCGTGTAGACGTTATAAGGATGTTTTGAATGTTTAGATCGCGTCGGCCGATTGTGTATTATTCGCTCTTTTAGATGCCCCATGAGTCGGCTGCGGACCCTCACACCAGAGACCTGTCCGTCCCGGATCTCTCAGCCATCCTCCGAAACACATCCATCAAGGTGGGAGTACATCAAAGTATACTGAATTCACCTCTAAACGACCGACCCTAAAAAGTGCCATGACAAGATTCACGATTTAGACATGAAACGCTTGGATTTATTACAAATAACAAAACAAATGATTCGTCAAATCAGTGAGATTTAATTCTTCGTCCCAGTTCTATATTAATCTGCTGTTTCTCTGTCTGAACAGAGGCGGTGTCAGTGTGACGGTGAGAACTGTGGGCTGGAGAACTGCGAACAGAACAGGAGAACGCAGCCATAACTGTGGAGATGTGAGCGTCTGAATGCCTGTACGCTGATTTTTATTATTATTATTATTATTATTTTTTTACGTGGCTTAGAATTGACTGTTAAACCCAGAGAACCTACGCAATATACTGCACTCCTACCTTATAGGAATACTTCACATGACAACGCTAGTTTTGCTAATTAAACATAATTATTCGGAGCGAACCTGTTGTAACTGGCCACTGTTGGACATTATTAATGATGAGCTGGGCTGTTGGATGAACTGTTCCTTGGAGCTCTTTAAATGATATTTGTACAGTAATTTGTCTGCTTGAAAGTGAAGATTTGAACCCATCGACGAGCAAAGCATTTAAAATGTCACATGACGGACAGTTACGTCAGAATCGGATCGGTTATCTATAACAGCACGGCTCACGGTGATCCGTCGGGGCTGACGATGTTTATTTATTAAAGAAGGACATTTGAATTTTTCTAAGAAAAAAAAAAAGGTTCATGAAACAAAAAACGGAGCTTGTCGTGTTACCGAGAAAACCCTGAAAGCACAAAGTCCTCAGTCCTCAGACTGTTACGAAGCATTGTAACAAAGCACCGACACTGGAGACTCCTTCCGCGAACGTTAAACGAACATCCTCTAACAGAACATCCTCTCCATACCATTGTTACTATGTTTAAAGAAGGAGCACATTAATATCATTTGCACTGATTTGTATTAAACCCAGAACTATTGTCGGAGCTACTGTTAGAGAAAAATGACTCAACACCTTCTGAACAATCACCACTATAAAAACACAACCGAAAAAAATATAACAGCGACTAGCTTTTATTTTGAACTTCGTATTTTTGTTATTTTCAACAATTTCATTAACGTTAATGTTCTAACGAAACGCAATCGTGTAGTTCATCCATCTAACGTAGAACGCTAAATTTGGTTAGCTATATCTGTTGTGCCGTGGTGAGTGTCGTCACGGGCACTAATATTTATCACGTATTGTCGTCTCGTTATTCTGACATGGCGTGAACACACACTCGGTCGTCTGTCACAATGTAAATCAGTGAAAATGCTAACATTCAGTTCTTATAGAGTGGAGCTCCAAAATGGAGACCCCCACCCCCCCCAAACACAGCAAAATGAAGATCCCAATTTAAATGGTTAAAGTTGTGTGAACACAGTTGCTAGGGAAAGTGAATGCAGAGCAGAGGATTAGCTAGCTAATGACTGAAGCTGACGACTTAGCGAGCTAGCATGTTGCTGTTCAGTTGTTTATACAGACAGTATAAAAGGCAGGATGACAGTGGAAACCAGACAAAACAATCGACAATGACAACATTTCTCTCAGATGTGTTAGTAAACTAGTGAAAGAAAGACGCCGTGCGAGTCAAATTCAACGTCGCATCACGCTATATGTTGAGAAATTTCCGGATCTCGTCGAAAGGTGTCAAAAAGCTCCAAGGTCGGAAGTCCATGTCGAATCTTTTCGTAATAACAATCGTATATGAACGTAGACGTCTTGCTTGCTAAAGACAACACCATTGCGGATTTAGCTTGCGGTAAAGTGCCATGTTCTGGGATTAGGTTCTGTTTTTTTTTAACAACATGCACTATCATGAAAAAAGGGTACTATTCCTTGTCGCTGGAGTGGTACCATAAAGTGTAACCCTTTGTACCCTTAACGTATCTTTTTGGAAAGAAAGGTAAAGCACAACACTCCATTTATGTACCTTAAATCTGAAATTTTTAAAGGTAGAACAGGTGTTATATATATATATATATATATATATATATATATATATATATATATATATATATATATATATATTAAAAGGTACACAAGATGATGATACAACTGCAGTGACAAACAAAAGTACATGCACAGTCGAGGTCATAAGTTTACATACACCTACCTGATTGCTGTAAATTGTTCTGAAGCAAAATAATAAGAATATACACCGATCGTCCCGCTCAAAAGTTTACACCCCCCTGGCTCTTAATGTATCGTGTCGCCTACTTGAGCATCAGTGAACGTTTTGCACCTTTTGTAATAGTCGTGTACGAGTCCCTCGGTCGCCCTCAGCGTGAAAAGATGGATCTCGACATCATATTTGGATGGAAAGGAGTTAAATATGCATCAGATGCCGGAAAAGCACAGAACAGTGTGCAGTTTAACTGCTCAGGACAGACAAGGGACTCATGAACGACTCGTTGGTCATCCAACGACACAGGGTATTAAGAATCGCGCGTGTGTAAACTTCTGAACGGGTTCGTTTGTGTAAATTCAGTTCTTATTGTGTCTTGTGGACTATATGTAAACATCTGCTATGTGAAATAGTTTATTCAGGACAGGACTAAATATATATTTTTTAAAAAACCCTAAATGCAATTTCAGTTTATCATCCCGCTTATTTTTATTATTATTATTATTATTATTATTATTATTATTATTTTTAAGTGAACATTTTGCGGATTCTGCAAGGGGTATGTCAACTTCTGACCTCAACTGTAAACTCAGTGCTTATTTTTTTCTGAGAGTAATGTATTAATAAATGTGTCTCCATGCGCAGTAGTCATATATTTTTACTCTTTTGTTGTGTTACGATCATCCCGATTGATCGGAGACCATTTCTGTGCGATTCTCCGACAAACCCAAATCGGTCTGGTGTAAATAACGCAGAACCATGAGGTGTTCCTCAACACTTCAGCAAAGAAGTCCTAATACTATATCACACTCATAATATTCCCATCGTATACAGTACATTTCATCCAGTACTTGCCTTTAAAACAACATTCTTCATAGTGAGGATTGAAGATGAGCACTATGACACTTAAGCCACTTATCTCAGGTTCAGGTTGTTATTAGGTGAAGAAGGTGTGTGAGAGAACTGTGCAGTGTATGAAGTGTTCATGAAGCCCTGCTTTAAGAACATGAAGATTTACTTGCCTGCGTGCAGACCACAGATATTCGTACATGTATATAACTCGCCATCAAATGTTTCTGGATAGATGTAGTTTTATAACTGCATTCAGAGATAGCTAGTGTTAGAGGTGTCGATTTAGTGGTGGTGTTTTTTAAATACATTTATAAATAGGATTGAAAAATCCTGTCAGAAATCTAAGAAAAAGGTGTATATATATTCCTTTAAAAGGATATATATATATATATATATATATATATATATATATAGGCTCAAAGACTCACACTCCCGCAGCTGCTCTCAACTACA
The DNA here is from genome assembly GCF_001660625.3 of Ictalurus punctatus. Lineage (NCBI taxonomy): Eukaryota > Metazoa > Chordata > Actinopteri > Siluriformes > Ictaluridae > Ictalurus > Ictalurus punctatus. Next base: position 23,536,989 of record NC_030431.2, read on the forward strand.
TATATAGATTCGACATTCCTAAAGCTCCGCCTTTTATGGTCTGTCATCGGCTAAACCTGCTCAGTGCTTGCAAACGTCTTTGAAAGGCATTATATAAATTAATTATTGTTGTTGTCGTTATTATTATTATTATTATTACTCCTAAGAAGAGTCTCAGGATTTTTTTTTCATGCATCGTATAATCTTATGTATTAAAACAATGTTATGTCTTTATTGAAAGTAACTCTATTGTGTTTCGACTTCCTTTGTTCCCTGTTAAATTTGTTTTTCTTCTGAAAATTATTATATTATATTATATTTGAAATTTGAAAAGTATTATATAAAGAGCTTAATAAAAACGTGTTTTGATCCTACTAGATTTTTCACATGGCACATCGTTTCTTTTCAAATTTACATATTATATATATATATATATATATATATATATATATATATATATATATATATATATATATATATATATATATATATAAATATAACAGTACAGACTACTTATGTTTAAAATCCACTAATAAAATAAGATTAAAATGTTTTGAATAAGAAAAGTTTAAAGTTTTAATTTTATCACCACCAATTGCAGAGCAAAAAAAAAAAAAAACCCCCAACTAATTAATTATTAATTACTGAAAACCCTTTTATTTTTTTTTAATTTTTTTTTTTTACACTTAATTGAATACTATGACCCAAAGGAGCAAAATTATACACAGAAATTGTACTGTAATTGTTGTTATATGTTTTCTTGGTGTTATAATTGACTCGACCCTTAGCTTTTATAAACAGATAAATTCCATTGTCAGCTTAGGATTTCTGAGCTACAACCTATTCTTAGTTTTAAAAAATATTATAGATAAATATTCATGCTCTTTTATCACATCTAGATTGGACTATTGCAATCTCACCTACAGCTTGTTTACTGACTGGCAAAAATAAAGGGGGGGGGGCATATAACTCCTGTATCATCTCTTCACTGGCTGCCGGTTCAATTAATTGATTTTAAGATTCTGTTATTTGTTTTTAAGCAGTACATGGGGCGGCTGTGGATCAGGTGGTAGAGCGGGTTCTCCACTAATCGTAGGGTTGGCGGTTCGATTCCCGGCCCACGTGACTCCACATGCCGAAGCGTCCTTGGGCGAGACTCGGAACCCCAAGTTGCTCCCGATGGCAAGCTAGCACCTTGCATGGCAGCTCTGCTACCATTGGTGTGTGTGTGAATGGGTGAATGAGACACAGTGTAAAGCGCTTTGTAGAACCGCTAAGGTTAAAAAAAAAAAAAAAAAAGCGCTATATAAGTGCTGACCATTTACCAGTACATAACTTGACGCCACATTATATTACAGATCTCATAAGCCTTTATATTTCATCTAGGTCTTCGAGGTCTACAAATCAAATGTTGGTGTCCCTCGGTCTGAGCATAAGTCACAGGGTGATGGGGCGTTCTACCGTGTCATTCTACCGTGTTTCGATTTCCCGGTTCCGAAGCACTTTGGTCAACTCTGTTGTTTTTAAACGCGCTATATAAATAAACTGAGCCGAGTGTTTTTAGTAATTTAGTCCAATCAAGTTTAAAATATTAGACATGAGAAATCTATAGACAGACCAAATCGAATAAGTCAATAGACATTAATGAATATATCTGATATTACTACCATGCAGTGGAATTGACTGAAGTTGCAGCTGAAATCACACACTTTCTCCATCAAACTGTCCACTACAAAGTTGCTTGTATTCTGCTACCTCTTCCATGATTGTTTTAAATCCTTCTGTTTTATCTATGAGCTGTTGATTAATTTACCGAGCAGTCGTGTCTCATTCAGATGAATTTTTTACTTTTAGTCTCAGCTTTGAATTGTGTTTACAGAAACCCATTCACTGAGTTGGAGATCAAACCAGCGCTAAATTTTTTTAATTCATTTACATAAACCTGCAGCACTAATTTAGTATTTACTTTTTTAAAAAAAAAATGTATTATTATTACATTTATTACGGTATGACATGATCATGCTACATAATTAATGAAAAACATGTAGATATTTCCAGTATTTTTTGTTTTCTCGCACACTTAAAATTCTTTTTTTCACTTTTAAAACCTCGTGTATGTAATGTACAAGATTTTTTTTTTTATTTATTTTTAAAAAAAATAAAAGTGTAACGTATGTTATTTACCTGTGGAAGCAAAAAAAAAATTTTGGGGATGCAATTCTGCTGCAAGATTAAAAAGGCAAGAGGATGACGCTGAGCCTAAAAATGTATCTCTGGGTCTTTTAAATCTAGGAAATGTAAATAAATAAATAAATAAATAGAATAGAATAAAAATAAAAAATCTACTTGTAAATGAACACACACACACACACACACACACACACACACACACACACACCAGATATTTAGGCATAACGGGATATTTTAAAAGTAAGAGGCTGTAAAAATAAATAAACAAACAAACACACTTCCCAAAAAAGTAGTAAAGAGTGCCAGGATGTATAAGATGAAAACAGCGACCTTTGTCAGTTTTGCCGAAATGAGAGATTATGAGAAGAATGAGATTATTTTCTGAAACGTAACGCTTTCACACGATTCATGACATTAAATGGCTGTAATAATCTATCAGTACGCTTATCAGTATCACCATTATCTGTGTGTTTGGTATAGTGTCCTACCCACAGCTTCTTTTACACACACACACACACACACCATCATCCATTCCTCACATTCCACAGTTTCCCAGCAGCCATTTGAAACACGCCCCAACAAGCTGCATTCTTTCCCAAAGTGGCCGAGGGTGTTGCGTTCCCTCCCCTCCCCTCGGCTCTTTCCCACCCTCCCTTCAGTCCTATAGATAAACCGAGTTAACATTTAACCTGACACATATTCCGTAACCTTGCCGGGCTACAATCCTGTTCTCGTTCAGACTGCAACAAAACGGGCCGAAATTCTACAGAGCATCTCGGATAGTAAAGAATTCGTGAATTTCAGCTCCACAATTTCAATGAAATATTATATCTGAATATATATATATAAAAAATTTTTTTTCCATTTTTGAAATGATGAGAGTGAAACGAAAACCTTTAACCTGCAACATGAACTAGAGAAAGAGTGAAAATCTCCTGCTAGCCCATTGTTCTCAATAGCTCCTTCGACTCATGCAATTTTGTGACGCATTTGTATTTTTTTTTTTTTTGCAATAAACAATCCGAACTAATTCAAAATTTGACTCGTTTCGTTTCATTTCATTCGACAATTGTATTAAAACATTCCCATAACAATAATTACATCCACAGCTATGGAAGTGAGAGCTTTACCCTGGGACAATAACGCTGAACACGCACAGAAATTCCTCCTTAAATCTTAATTTACAGAACATTTAACTATGAAGTTTTTTTCTCCAAATTCAGACGCCATGTCTCGAACACGTGATCGTTTTCTCCAGATCCGCAGCATTTGTTGAAGATGTTTTTTTGCAACAACAACAACAACAACTAAAAACGCCCAAAAAAATTCATAACTCTGCTATGTAAACTTAAATTGTCATATGACCTAACATACAGAAAAAAAAGGTACTGTGCAAGTGAGTACGAAGAATTTATTATTATTTTTTTAATGATGGTTTTTATGTCCAGCTGTACTTTTCATTTTGATTTGAATAGTTATGGTGAGGGTTCTTTTTGTCTTTTTAGAGTCAACTTCTTGTTGTGTTTTACTACAACTCCTTTATATTCATAAAGATAAAAGATCATTAAATAAATAAATAAATAAAATAAAATAAAAAGTGGAAGGACGCTGTCTAGGCATCTGACGGCATGCTGCAGAACGACGTTCCAAACCAAACCACTCCTCTTTTTTTTTTTTTTTAAATGCACGTCAATGAAATGAAATATGCATGAAAGTAGGCTTAGCCCATGAGCGATACAGAATATCCTATAACAGGGCGGCACAATACATCATTTAATAATAATAATAATAATAATAATGCTTCATTTATTGAGTACTTAATAGTTTACTAGTGATTGCAATATTCACAAAGAAACCATGAAATTGTGCCAGAGGTTTCAAATGATTTGTGTTACGATCGTTATCAATATGTCATTTTGGTCAGACTAATGTTTACTCGTGTAAAAAAATTTGATTCGTCAAGAGATTCACGGAATTGTTTTAATATATTTGCACGTAGGACGAAAAATCACTAACTTTCTCCTCTACATGAAATAAACGATACGAGACTCCTCAGGCGTCTACATTTCATCGAATCCAAAACGTCTCGCAGTTAAGGGATGGGGCATGTACAGACCTGGCACACTTTTTTTTATAGTTATACCACCTGTAGCACTTTCTCACACACTCACACACACTTCAGGGTATATAGTTTAAGCAGACTGGAGCGCATGGAGGCAGTTAGCGATGCAGAGAGAGGCATTTGGCAGTCCCGGGCCGTGTCCTCATCCCCTCCCCCATCACTTCGCACAAGTGGACTTCTCTAACCACATTCCTCTAAAAAACACTCACCCTTCCCACCACAACACAACAGGATCTCTCTCTCTCTCTCACACACACACACACACCTCTACCTCTGCTCTTGTCTCGAGGTTTACTAACAAACACATCACCCATGAGATCACCATATAAGCATCCAATGTTTCACAAAATTAAAAATATATTTTTTTCCCAACTGATCTTCACAACTGTGAGCAATATTACAAAACTGTAAAACTCTCCCTAAACAGACCCCCCCCCCCAAGTGTTACTGATAATACCGTTTAAAACATTGTGATAGATCACATCACTGATCATCAGCCTTGTCCAATCCTTTATATAAAAAAGAAGGGGGGGAAAGAAAAAAAAAACAAAACAGATACTTGAATGAACATTTTAACACTTTTATTAATTCACAGAGCAAAACTACAGGAAAAGCGTCACAGCTCTGCTATACTAAACTTCCTGCAGGTGGTCAGCTGAACGCGGCCGGAGGTTAAATGCTATGACAATACTATTGCACTGCTAGAATGGATGGTACAGTAGTGCAACATCGTCAGAGCAGCTGACCTCAGCACATCAGCACGTGCGCGTGGCTGGAGGACGGCCATCTTCCCGGGCACAGTTCCCAATTTTCTTCTGTGACTACAGGGCCCCCCCCCCCAAACAGATACTTGATTCAGCACATAAGTATGTACACACGAACAAAACCCAAGAAAATCTCACACGAGTCAAGAGAATCAGCATAAAGAATAAAATTTTAATCTTAATACATGGTGTGTTTTTGTGTGTGTGTTGGGGGGGGATTTTGGGGCTGGGACACCACCACCAACATCTACCATCACGACAATATTGTTATTCCAATATTTTTAAAAAAACAAAACAAACAAACCCTATTCTTTCAGTTTCCTTTAAATATCAGTAAGTAGAGTCTGCTTTTTAAAACAACTTTGTACTCGCAGCTTTTCAACACCGCATTATGATGTAAAAAAAAAACCAACAACAACGTAGCGGTTCTTCGGCATGAACGTCGATCTAAATTTAGATCAAACTCCGGTAAACTTTGAGGAGCTTTCGTGTTTTCCACGCAAGTAAAGCGTTGGATATTCCAATCACGACATATTGACAAACACAAACGAAGAAAGGAACGAACGGAGCTGCGATCGATCGATCTGGTGTGGAAGCTTCTCCTTTTGTGTCTTGTCCGCTTTCCAGATTACAGATTCAGATTGCAGATAAATTAAGATTAAGTTGAAACTCCAGTAAACTTTCACATCCTCGTTTCAGTCTCCAATAGAAAGAAAGAAAAAAAAATGCTGTGGTGTGTTTCTAATAAAAAATAATTAAATAAAAAGCAAATTCAATAAAACAAAAGCTTATACAGTTAATACAGCGTGTCCAAAGGTTAGGAATATCGTCATCGATTTGCTATAAATGTTTTTCTCTTCAGTATTTAGACCACTTTGAAAGTTTACAGATTATAGATTATGCGAGTTAAGATGAAAATTTTTGCACTTTTCACCCAAACAAGCCCTCGGTATACAAATTCTGGAAAAGAAATGAATAAATAAACGAATCAAAAGCTGAGGCATGCTGCAATCCATTACAGGAGCGTTTCCTTTTGGTTCCAGTTTACAGATTGTAGATTATTAACGAAATTAAGATTAAACGTCGAGGAGTTTCGCGCTTTTCACCCAAGCAAGCGTTTACTATTCAAATACAGAACAAATAAATAGGTTAAATAACCAGTTTAAATTCTTTGGTACACTAATCATTTTGGTATAAAAGCTTTTCCTTTGAAGTCACGTCCACTTCGGGTTACAGATTACGAACGAATTAAAGTTCAAACTTTTAAAAAATCCAGTAAACTTTAATCAAGCACTCGGCATTAAAACGGAGAAAGAAAGAAAGAAAGAAAGAAAAAAAACACAAACCCCACATTATTTGAACAGTTATATAAATGCACCCAAGTTTTTGAATCAAACGGAGTACGAAAGCTTTTTCTTTAGTGTCAAATCCACTTTATAGATTAGCCTAGAATTTACATTAAATTAAGATTAAACTACAAGAAACCCGGAGACGTTTTGCATGCGTTCAATATTCAGACAGCAACAAATTATTCAATGAAGTTTAGGTACACTAATCAAACAGCTAGAAAAGTAGTTTTCTTTTGTGTCAAATCCACTTTGTAGATTATAAATAAATTAAATAATGTGATTTTCACCCAAACAAGCACTCATTATTATTATTATTATTATTATTATTATTATTATTATTATTATTAATAATAATAATAATAATAATAATAATAATATTGACTGAAGAATCAAAATCTAAGCTACACTAATCCATCTGGTGTAAAAGTTTTCCCTTTTGTGTCAAGTCGACTGTACAGATTATAAAATAAATAAAATGGATATTAACTTTATTAAACTTCGCAGAGTTTTCACCCAATCGAGTGTTCGATATTCAAACGACGATATGTTATTCGGAAGTTTTGGTACACTAAGCAATTTAAATCCGTTGTAGGCTTTTTCTTCAGTGTCAAATCCGCTCGGCAGATTACAGATCGAAAATTTAAGAACTTTCTCTCAAAAACCATTTTCACCCGCTCAAGCACGCGATATTCAAACGATGCTAAATAAACGAATAAAGAGCTTTTCACGCACCGAGGCGGTTTCTTTACGCGTCGACTACACTCCCCCACCAACGAGAAGTTACGAGCTAAACGAGTTAAGATTAAACTTTCGGTACTTCAATGCGCAAACGTTAAAGTTAAAACGATTATATTCAATCTTCAACATGTATAGAAACTTAATTTAGCAAACGTATACGTATAGAAACTGAATTTAGCAAACTTGATTTAGGAAAGGAATCAACAGTATAAAGCACAACCACAAGGCACGAGAGTGTAAGAGCTCAGGACCTGACAGGTGCCCCTCCTCCCCTCATATCTACCCCCCCCACACTCCTCCTCCGGTCCCTCACTGTACTTCCACGTGCTCGACCGTGTCAAAGCACACAGAGGTGAAAGGTCACGGCAATATGGAGGATTTGGAGGTCTCTGATCTTCCAGCCAATGCCCTTTTAATATTGCACTGCTCTTCTGGACGCTCACAGTAGTACAACAGAAAAAGGGCAACGGACGAAGACAGGGCTCGTGCTTCGGGGCCCCCGCCGTTTCTCCAGCCAATCCTGTAACTCCGTGCTGTCGCGAGCCAATGGACTCACAGCGGTTTACATTCCTGAGCAACTCTGAGAAGGAGGAGGAGCAGTCAAGAGGCACAAACACGAGTGCTGTAACTTTAGAACATATTTCAACTCAATACACACGACACGCATCTAAAACTCAAGTGTAAAAGCATGCACACGTCTTTATAAACAAACCACGCGTGCAGAATAAGCGTCCACATTATTAAAATTATTATTATTATCATTATTATTAGAAATAATACTACAGAACCTTTCAACTAAAATTTTTCATGCTTTTCTCCTCATCAATTTTCCAAAAAAAAAATCATCCATCTCGAATGATCGTTGGCATTTTTTTTCCCCCCATTATAATCTCAAGACGATCTTCTGACGTCCACCAACACGAGACTTCAAAACTACCAACAACGTCTGTGGTAAGTTTTAGAGAGAGTTGGGCAACACTTTCACATCCTCGTTTCTCTCTCCCTCTCTCTCGACCCCCCACAAAAAAAGAAAAGAAAAAAAATTCAGTTACTTTAAAATAAAATAAATCATCAACAAAATAAAAAAATGTTAAAATGTGTCACAGTGCAAAGGATTGTCTGAAAGGACTGCATCACAAGAAAGGCAAGGTTATCCCCTACTTTGCAGGTTATAGATTATATTTATATTAAATGAATGCATGTTATTCAAGTGCAGTAGGGATTGAGATTACACGGAGATTATATTATACTATACTAATTATATATATAAATTATATTATTATAATGGAATAATTCATGTTTGTTGTGCTCTGTAATTAATTACATGGAGAGGTTTATTATTATTATTATTATTATTATTATTATTATTATACAAATAAAAATGTATTAATTTTAGATTGAGAAGTCCATGCATACAGAAGCTAATTTTAATATTATTATTATTTTTTTAGACAAATCAAATTCTTTTAGCAAGACAGAAAGAAATATCAGATCTGAAACATTTTGAACATATTATTTTAGAGATAAAGCCTTACCTGATCACAACACATCTACAAATACAACGATTTTTCGTCCCCTTGTATATTATTATTATTATTATTAAAATATTGAAAAAAAAACAAAAACAAAACAAAACAAAAAAACCCCATGCAATACGCACCAAATAAAAGCGTCTAGGTTTTGTTGAAAGAAAAACTCCATGCACGTCTAAGTGACATGTTTTTCGAGCATATTTTTGGGGGGGATTCGTACCGAGTGTGTTTTAGCAGCATGGTCCCGCCATTCCCGCTCCAAAAAACGTGTACCGTGCTCGCGCACACAGGGCCAAGTGAATTCTCCCTCCCTCCCACACCCTCCTAAAACACTGTCATGAATGATAGGCTGCCTAACTAGGGAGGGACACGACCGCGGCTCCGTCCGAAAGCGTACTAACAGAAACGCCACCGAAACAAACCCGTGAGCGCCTCCGAAACCGCGTACTAACCCGGACTAAACTAGTAGCTTCACAATGTACACCCAACACTGCGCTTGGATAAGGGTGTGATTTAGGACACGGCCTCCCTGTCAACGGGAGACAGCGAAGAAGAAGAAGAAGAAGAAGAAAAACCAAGAGAAGAAGAAGAAGAAGAAGAAAAGTTGACCAGAAGGTGTTAAAAAAAACCCTCGAGCGTCTTCTAGGCCTGTTTGTTCCTCTTTTCTCCACCGCATATATGTTATATAAATAAAAACCAGCCTTTCCATATTATCATTCAAATATCTTCTCCACACGGGTCCAGTTCGGAAAACAAGTTTAAATAAAAAACAAAACAAAACACAAACGTAGTAAAAATATATATATATCTGCCCCGCGCGCGCTCTCTGGTCCTGCGCGCGCGCTTCGCGGCCTTTCCCAAAAAACGTTAAGACTCCATCTTTGACTAGTTGACATTCAGATCTCTGCCCGAGCGAATTCCTAATTTGCATGCCGCGCTCTCATTGGTCGTTTCTTGCGCTAGTCTTCACCACACGACGACCCCATTGGCTAGATTCTCATCTCCTCGGCGTGCCAGGAATGAATCACGTGACCCGACCAGCGCCACTTCGCACTTTAATTGGACGACACATACGAGGCCGAGTGTTTCATTCACAAATTTTTTTTCTTTCTTTCTCTCTCCCCCCCCCCCCCGCTCCTGAACAGCGGCCATATCGACGGTGTGACTTGACTTCCGGTCCAGAGGAAACACATTCCACTATTTGTATGCGTTGTTATAATTGTCATTATAAAGTCTAGATAAGGTTCGTTTTCTCATTTTTTTTTATTTATTTATTTTATAAATTATAAATGTAAACGAAATTAGTTTGTTAAGTTGTTGTTTATACATTAGCATAATTATATTAGAATAAAAATGTACCTTTGCTTTATAAACATGATTCAGTACTATTATTATTCAGAAAACAAACAGATTACTGAAGGCTGGTTTCCAGCTGTACATTCTGCAATAAAAACAAAACAACAACAATATATTCCATTCATTTTACTTGTTATACTGAAATGATTAAAAATATGTCAAATTATTTATAATTACGTTTTAAATTGGTACACTGGTACATAAAACTTATCATCAATTTAATCTCTTTCTTTGTGTGTGAGTGAGTGTGTGTGTGTGTGTGTGTGTGTGTGTGTGTGTGTGTGTGTGTGTGTGTGTGTGTGTGTGTGTGTTAGCCCCAGATAATTTTTCCAATTATATTTTTTAAAAAACCCTTATTTTTAAAACATCAAATATGTTTATTATTCTGGTACAATGTTCTAGACAAAGAGAACAAAATAAACCATTTATCACCCACCAAGCACTAAAATAGAATTCAGTCTGAATATTTGAATAATAATAATAATAATAATAATAATAATAATAATAATAGTAATAATAATAATAATAATAATAATAATAATTGTTACTAATATCATTACATCCCCCTTTCCCAAGCAGATGAGCCCTGATGAATCCGTAGCACAGTTGTATATTATGTTGTGCAGTGTGTCTGTGTGATTAAAGGGAGCAGGGTGGAGGGTGCAGTCTGGTCCACTCGAGCAGGAGCTTACGGAGCTTCAGGGTGGGCCGAATTAAAGAGGGTGGTGCCTGACCCCCCCTCATTGTGCTTTGACTGACAGCTGGAGGAGGGTAGTGGGCTGTGAAATCTGGCATTCCTGGCCAAGGGAGCTGAAATAATGGTATTGTCTGGTGGGGAAAGGGCGCACATTCCCCGTCCTTCTTTTCCTCCCTTCATCTGAAGGGATTGGATTGTGCAGTTAATCAGGAAAAAAAGTGTTTGATGTGAGACTTGTGCAGGAATTCAATAGGCTGCTAAGAAAAAGAGGAGGGACAAGTCTCTCTCTCTCTCTCTCTCTCTCGTCAATAAAAAAAATCAGTGAAATCTGAAACAGCTTGATGCATCTTTCTAAGTACATTTGACTGATAAGGAAAATGTTTTTTTCTGTTTTTCTACCACTTATTTAGTAACGAATCTGCTGTCAAACAGGACAACCCTGAAATAGATAGATAGATAGATAGATAGATAGATAATTTCAATTTCAACTATATGCTGCATAAACTAACTCTTCAAATGTAATATTCAAATCAAAACTAGGGATAGAAAAAAATAATAAATTCATAATACTAGTAAGTTTTTGGCGTATCTCTGTATCAGCTTACAAGATGATTAAATATCACTTATTTATTTATTTAATTTACTTATATGTTTGTTTTAAAGAGCTTTGCTATATATATATATATATATATATATATATATATATATATATATATATATATATATATATATATATATATATATATATATTCTTCTCAAGTTTTAAAAGCTTCCAACACAAAAAAAAAGGAAAGATAAAACATTGGAAAGAAGTTAAAACCCCACTTTTGCTTGTAAATCTTTTTTGTGCTGTTGCGACCTGTACTGTACATGTATTTTAACTCCACGTGGTCCACTATTACACTAATATACAGTCACTCATCTCATTCAACACTCAATGAATGAATAATCCAGTCCTGAACTCGTGCTGTCAGATCAGTCCGTGATTTATAAATACTGTAAATACTGTAATGTGTAAGATGTGAGTGGAGCTGATTAGTCCAGAGCTCTTATTTACAGGTTTAGTCTTATCAGTATGGTCAACAGAAATATCTCCACACAACCCTATGGAATAACCCATAGCTCTTCTATTTATATTAGGTATATCTCGATTAGCAGTTGCACGATAAACCGTGATATTCAACATGATAACGCTACTTCCTAGTTCGTCAGCCTCTCACAGCCTTTGCGTTCCTGTGATAAGAAAATCCCATAATTCTGTTCACCAGGATACAAGTTGAAATTCAGTACCAAGATCATTTTATCATCATAAATCGTGATGAAACGTTGGACACGAAATAAAACATCTCAGCACTCATCAAAGATCATGAAATGATTTTTAATATCCCTAAAACATAAGGATTATTCCGCTGAAACCATTCCGTTGTGGACTTCTTGCTGTTATTAATTGTGAATTGGTTTTACAGCGTCTGTGTGACATTCGAAAGCCCTCAAGTCTTATTAACATGAGCACAGATCATATTTAATTCATTGTAAAATACTTCAAAAGAAATACATCCGGTACCTATTGTGAATTTATGAATTTGTACATTTACACTACACAAGGTGGTGGACACTGTGATTTACCATCCAACGAATACATTTAAGAATTAAGATTAAATAATAACTACATAAGACTAAAATAATCCGATGAACGATCTCAGTAAGATTGTGTGTAATGAAGATACAAATATTTAAAGCCTATATCTACTTATTTTAAATCTATTCAATTCATTTTAGTCCTCTTTTTTTTTTTTTTTTTACCCCCACCCCAACATGTGTGTCCGTGGACGTGTTTGTGTTTAGATGCATTTCTAACTTTTTTAAACGAGTTATATTGCTCATTTGATTTCGAGTTCAAACTGGAAAAAAAAAAGAAAAAAGAAAAAGTCTTTAGGAATCCGGTTGAAATTTCCATCACAGAAAACGTGGACAACTTCTTTTCCATATCAGTTTTGATTACTGAAACATATTACATTGATTCTGACAGACGTGAGGTTTCACAGTCGACAGGGTAAAATAAATAGAAACGATTACGTATATAAACTATTTTTCTACAAATGTGCTTGTGTACATTCTCTTAAATAATTATTTATACGATTATAAGACAATACTAAGCGTCTTTATCGTCTGTAAATGTATTGGAATCTAGAAACAATTAAATCTGTAAAAAAAAAAAAAAAAAAAGGTCAATAATTATTGCTAAAAGGAGTTTAATTGTAATTATTGAATTGTACCCGATTCCATTCAACTGAACAGAATACTTTGAATAAAATTGAAACATCTAAACATTTCTAGAAGAAAGAGTTCGATACTGAAAATGATGTGTAAACTATTTATCATTTAATAAGATGAATCTGACAAAGGAAGGCAGTTCAATTTTTTACTCATGAGAAAACATGTTTCATTTAAATGTCTGTTTAATCTGTTTCATCACATTGTATTCTAATGTTTATTTGAAACACATTGGTGATACAGATTAACTAAAAAAAGAAAGAAAAAAAGGAACGTTGCATACATTTTAGCACATCTTTCGTTGTACGGGACATCATTTTCATTTAAGAAATGAAAGGGATGGTAAATAAGAAACACTTCAAATAAAAATGTAATTAAACTGCGGTTTGGTTTGGAAAAACAAAAAAACAAAAATGGCTTTGACATATTCAGTGTTAAATATTTTCTGACCTCAAAGAATGCCTTAATTTTGGTAAATAAGATGTAAAAATGTTATTATTTGCAAAATGCCCAGAAGTGTCGTTTCTACAGGTGAAAGATTTTCCTTTTCAAATTTTTGTTTAAATGCTAATAATCTGATAAATGCCTTAGTAACAAGGAATCCGAGTGTTGAAATGTTTCTTAAGAGATTTATTTCAAATACATTTTAAATATTAGTCATAGAAAAATAACCAACAGGAAAAAAAACAAAACAGAAGAACAACATTGTGGTGAAGATGGGTTCAGAGCAACTTTCCACTGAAACCAAACGCTGAAGTGAAATACTCGTAGCTGCTACTCTTATCAGTCCTACATGTGTATCCTGAAAGAGACCTTTTGAGTCCTTGGGTGGTTTGTCTTTTGTTATTTCCCCAACCTAATACCATCCCTTCCTCCAAAAATGTTCCTCCCTTCTTCCTGTGCCCTTTGACCTCTCCCTTCCCCGCTCCTTTCCCTCCAATGCTGCCTATGTCTTCAGGTTTCTCGCTCATCATTAGCACTGGGAGTGTCATCGATCATTTCCCTAGATGGTCACCAGAGCTGTGGAAATTTTTTTTTTTTTCTGGAGCCCTTTGTAACGCTCCTTGTACCGCATGTGATAATCTGGCTGGGAAGTAAACTCTTGAACCCTATTTTATATTTGGAACACCACCTCCAGTACCTCCAGCCTGTTTTTTTTTTTTTTTTTACTACAGAGCACACGCCCTGCATTCCTAGCATGGGGGTGTAGAGGGTTATAAAGGGGGTAGAGAATTCTTCAAGAGGAACGTGACTGAAAGTGCAGTGTCGCAATCCGGACACGACTGCGTGAAGCTCCACGCTGCTGGAGGAGCGAACGCTTAAGGAGACGGGATCTAAATATATTGCGCAGTAAAGATATTACGCAATGCATTTTTAGTACGGAGAAAGATCAACGTGAGCCGAAAGATTGAAGCGTCACAATCTAGACATGACGCTCTACTGTATATTGTGCATTATTACTCACTTAAAATATTAATGTGCATGTTAAATAATAAATTGCTTGAATTGATTTATTTTTGGCTTGAAAGGAAGTTCTAATCTGCAAACGATGCTCAAAAAAAACAACACAAAAAACAAACAAACAAACAAAAAGCCGACGCTTGAATCCAGAGCTACAAATCCGGATTACAAGAACATGCTGTCAGTCAAATTGCAAAAAACTCCAGGCGTACATGTTAAAACACCATATTTGCATATCGGAATCTGATAGGCTCTTATATTTTATGATGTAATAACTCACCCGTTACATTAAAATACTATTGTATTGTTGTTTTTTAAAATTATTATTATCGTTTATATGTTTCTTAAAAGATTTCGAATTTCCATTGAGATTTTTCTACTTTGATTCGATAAGCTCGTCTGAAAGGTTTTAATAATAAATAACGTTTGATGAAGTTTCATGTATAAAGTGATTTTTAAGGTACAATCAGGAGAGACACGTTTAACAATCGTTTTTTAAAAAAAATTCTGTTTATTAGAGCAAACTACTGGCTTGAGGTGATCTCACGAACAATCACGAGAACGCGTTATGAGGAACAATGATTGCATTTTTGGTCGAATGACAACTTTAAAAAATGATAACTACGTGATAAAAACCTCAAACTTTAGACTTAACAAAACATGCAGGTTTGCTTGGGAAAATTCTTTTCACACAACCTGAGCTCCCGTGTCATCATTTGCAAATTATTTACCGCAAATGGAGTGTTGCGATTGAGCCATGACCATCCTGTGTGTTCTCTTCAGGTCCAAATAATCCATGTGTGTTCTTCAGTAAACTCGAGCTTTGAAATTACAGAGATTTTATATTACAGAGATGAGAAAATGTCAACAAAAAGTGACTGATGTTAGAAAATTTAAGTTTAAAAGCACAATTTATCTGGTATTGTTGGTGGATATCTCTTTCCCACCATCTCTGAGCTGTTGTGAAGGCTTTTGGACTTCCATCAATATTAATTGATACTGATCATAGCGAAGATGAAGAGTCAATACCCTCCACTAATATGGGCACCCTTATATGGTAAATATGAGCAAAGAAGGCTGTGAAAAATTGTCCTTATTGTTGAACCTTTTGATCTTTTGTTCAGAAAATTCACAAAAATACTCTGCTCTCATGGATATAGCACAATTGCAAACACAACACAGGTATATATATAAGAAAAAGTCTTTGTTAAATATATGCATGCCACAATAATTGGCACCCTTATGAATTCATATGAGAAAAATATATTTGAAGTATATTCCCATTGATATTTGTCATTTTTTTAGTACGCCTATATGACTAAGAACAGGAAATTGTTCAACTATGACTTCCTGTTTCACAGGGGTATAAAAATGAGGTAACACGTAGACCAAATTCCCTTAGTCATCCATAACAAATGGGTAAGATCAAGGAATGTAGCTGTGATGTGCGGCAAAAGGTTGTTGAGCTTCACAAAATGGGGCGTGGCTATAAGAAAATAGCACAAGCATTGAAAATGCCCGTTTCCACCATCAGGGCAATAATTAAGAAGTTCCAGTCGACTGGAAATGTTATGAATCGACCTGGAATTGGACGTGTGTCTGTATCGTCTCAACGCACTGTGAAGGGGCGGTTCGAGTGGACAAAAAAATCTCCAAGGATCACAGCTGGAGAATTGCAGAAGTTAGTTGTGTCTTGGGGTCAGAAAGTCTCCAAAACTACAATCCGAAGTCACCTACATCACCACAAGCTGTCTGGAAGGGTTTCAAGAAAAAAGCCTCTACTCTCATCCAAAAACAAACTCGAACGTCTTCAGTTTGCAGACACTACTGGACCTTCAAATGGGAGCGAGTTCTATGGCCAGATGAAACCAAAATAGAGCTTTTTGGCAATAAACACCAGAGGTGGTTTTGGAGCACACAGAGAGGCAGCCATATGGAAAAGTACCTCATGTCCAAGGTTAAATATGGAGGTGGATCTTTAATGTTTTGGCTGTTTTTCTGCATTTTGTTAGGATACATAGCATCATGGACTCTATTACAGAATACTCAGGGCTGTTATCTTGGCAAAGGGAGGTAGCACAAAGTATTGAGTAAAACGGTGCCAATAATTGTCGCACACCTATATTAAAAAAAAAAAAAGTGAATGTTTTGAACAAAAGATCAAAAGGTTAAACGATAAAGACAACTTTTTCACAGCCTTCTTTGCTCATATTTACCAAGGGTGCCGATATTAGTGGAGGGCAGTGTATTTACTGAGTTCAGAATAAATATTATTTGTATCATGCTAAAAAAAAAAAATCTAAAGAGACAGTCATCACTAAGTAGTGTAGAGAATAAGTGTTAAACTCAACAGTATCTCTCGTCGCAGGAGTGAATATACTAAGAGAGAAACCCTCGAACCTCGGAAGAGTTCTTCATGGTATCTTTCAGGGTTTTCCCACATGAACAAACTTTTTTGGGTGCTTCCTGAAACGACATAGGGATCGACTGATATATTTATCCTTGTTGATGCATTGTTAAAATGAACAGGTCATTTGGTGTTTGTCTTGGCAAATAGGTATTAAAAAAAAAAGACATGATATCCTTTAAGGTGTTCTACAAGAATAAATACTTATAGTATGGAAATTAGCATAGTATCTAGTATTCTTGCTTGCTGATCATAGATTCGTCATCTGGTAAAGATGATCAGAGTTAGGGTTCACGTAAATCGTAATTTATCTATCTATCTTCACCTGTGTGAGATATTACAATTGCTGTAACTGTACGCAACTGACAAAGTGCCTACCAGTCGCTAAGGAAACGTGTGCAATTCCTCTTTGTAATCTTTTAAGTTTATTACACCAATCTCCTAGCTTTACAACCCAAATGCAGCGTCCATTCCGTAAGTCAAGGTATCTCTCGGTGACATTTTAACCCAAACTCTTCCTCTGGGGGGAAAAGAAGAAACGGCCCATAAGTAGACTTCAGAGGAATTCCTCGGTTCACCTCACACCCTAGTCACGGAATGTTCACAGGGTCAAAGGGCAACAGGCTCAAGGGGAAAACCAATCTCGTGCAGCGGTGATGAAGTCTTATTCAAACAAGCCCAGAAAGCTAGACACAGTGCTGTATAAGACAAACCTCTAATTAACATATTCATCAGCAGTCACCCACTCCACCTGCTCTTTTTATGTCAGGGTTATATTTAGACCTCACCATGCTTCAGTTTCAATTACTGCTGCATGCTTTTTAATACATCCGACCAGTGATGAGCAGATGTTTTACTATCCTTTTCTTCATTTTGCATCCACAATTTGCATTCAGGATTCTAACGATTCAGTGTATGATGATGACAAAGCATCTTTTAAAAAAAATTATTATTCAGAGTGGGTTATATAATTAAATATAACTGATGTAATTGTGAATAACTTTTCTGTTTGTTTTCCTGTGCTAATAACTAGTTCGCATAATTATACTCTCCTACAGGTGTGTGTGACAGGATCTAAATATTTAAAATTGTTTTTAAAGAAAATGTAATCTTGTCTATGAAAGGCTGAGACAATGAGGAGTACACACACACACACACACACACACACACACACATACATACACAAACCGATCAGCCATAACATTAAAACCACCTGCCTAATATTGTGTAGGTCCCTCTTGTACCACAGATGCTTGATCGGATTGAGATCAGGGGAATTTAGAGGCCGAGTCAACACCCTGAACTCTTCCTCATGTTCCTCAAACCGTTCCTGAGCTATTTTTGCAGTGTCATGGTGCGTTATCCTGCTGAAAGAGGCCACTGTGATTAGGGAATACCGTTGTCGTGAAGGCGTGTACTTGATCTGCGACAATGTTTAAGGTAGGCGATACGTGTCAAAGTAACATCCACTTGAACGCCAGGACCCAAGGTTTCCCAGAAGAACATTGCCCAGAGCATCACACTGCCTCCACCGACTTGCCTTCGTCCCATAGTGCATCCTGGTGCCATGTCGTCCCCAGGTACGCGACGTTTACTTAAAGAAGAGATGTAACAGAGAACGTGATTCATCAGACTTGGCCGCCGTCTTCTATTGCTCCATGGTCCAGTTCTGATGCCCATTGTAAGCGTTTTCGGTGGTGGACAGGGGTCAGCAGGGGTGCTCTGTCTGGTCTGTGGCTACAATCTGTGCTACAGGAGCTCTTCTGTGGAATCGGACCAGACAGGCTAACCTTTGCTCCAAACACACATCAGTGAGCCTTGGGTGTCCATAAACCTGTCGCCGGTTCACCGGTTGTCCTTCCTTGGAGCACTTTTAGTAGGTACTAACTACTGCATACCGGGAACACCCCACAAGACCTGCCGTTATGGAGACGCTCCGACCCGGTCGTCTAGCCATCACAATTTGGCCCTTGCCAAAGTCGCTCAGATCCTTACGCTTGCCCATTTTTCCTGCTTCCAACACATCGACTTCAGAACTGACTGTTCACGTTCTGCCTAATAAATTCATCCCACCCCTCGTTAGGTCCCACTGAACGAGACAATCAACGTTATTCACGTCACCTGTCAGTGGTTTTAATGTTATGGCTGACCGGTGTACATAAAACCACATTCAGATTACACACAAATACATTGTCACCTGTATTAATCACTGTATTATCTTCTGCTTTCTATTTAACGTTATTCTACTCTACTTCCTTAATTGATTTTATCTGTATACATGTATGCAAATAGTTATTTTCTCTCTTGCATGGTTGAGCATATACTGCATCACAGAGCATACGGCATTATATTACCTCTGAAATGCCTTAAAGTATTTTGCATCATATTTGCATATAGGGGCATAACGACACGGTCTCACAAGTACACACTGATAAAAAAAATTGCACCTTTAGATGTACAGAAAAAGTTACGAACACATCAAGAGACCGGGTTTAAGTGCGTAGCTTTTCTTAAAACTTCATTCGTATAAAATGAAGGCCGTCGCTCATTACAGCTCAGAGATCATGACAGAAAGATAATACGATGTTAATAAAGATAGAGTATTCTTTAAAGTGTTCCACAGGAATAAATACTTACTGATTCTACATTTCGGCTCTCTATCTAGATCTATGTTTGAGATGTTGTAATTGCTGTAATCGTATGAAAATTGAAAAAGAGGGAACGGTGTAAGTGAATCTTCCCTAAGGCAAAATCTTGAACCTTGAAATCTTTATTTAAATGGTTCTAACCTACAATAGTGTTTATCTTTCATGGAAGGTTCTACGCAGAACCTCTTTAGGACCATAACAGTGCCCAACTCTCCAAATGTAAAAGTCTGGAGATAATGCACGTCGCCAGATCATGCGAACGCTTCTGCAAGAAAGTGTAAACTAGACACATAACAATTTCCTAAAATCAAAGGAAGTTAAATTCAAGATTTAATTGGTATTTTATTATAGACAGAAATATTTAACCCCGATGAGAAATGAGGATTTACGAGTAAAAACCCTAGTTATTTTCTCATCATTAATCATTCAGACCCAATGAACTGACCACGCGTTTGTGTTTCCTCACACACTGTAGATTACTACAACATCACAGTGTATTTTATAACTGCTTACGGTCTTAGAAAGAAGGGTTCCTTAAGAGGTCTTTGTATAGTTGAAGGTTCTTCACGTTCTAAAGAGTTTGAAGAACTTATAAACTTTCTAAAGCGCTTACTCTCCAAAAGACAAAACTTGAAAATGGTCCCTGAAGCTGACAAAGATAAAATTAATACGTCTGTTTTATGTCTCTTTAAGTTGATTATTTATTTATCATATATGTCTACTCAAATCACGACCCTTTATTGGATTAATATTTGTATTTTAGATGTTTATGTGTATTTTAAATAGTACTTACTTTTCAGCGTAGTTATTATTTTAATCCAGTTCTTTTTAATGTTAAATGAAACACACTAAAATGTGCTTCATTGAATTATTATAAGTGATATGTAAATCAGATATTATTATTATTATTATTACTATTATTATTATTATTATTACTATTATTATTATTATTGATGATAATAATAATAATAATAATAATAATAATAATATGGCAATACATGTAAATGACATTCAATCCTAAAAAAAATGAAATTATCAGGAATTAAATTATCACAGAACATTAGAAGGCGAGGATTTGGAGCATTATATTTTAAGAAATTGTCTTTCAGTGTGATTCATCACATTAAACAGATTTGTACCAATACTGTTACAAACATTAGAACTTATTTACATCTAACAAACACAGTGGAGACCAAAAGTCCGAGAGCACATTGATAAACCTTGGATTTTTGTTTTCCCTTTTTAAAATGAGAAATAAACAGAACGTTTTAACCGTTCGAAATATTTAAAACAAAGAAAGTGAATGTTCAATATTTTGAATATTTAATATTCAAGATTCGGCACTATTTCTTGGTCGCTATTTAAATGTAAGAAAAAATTCTCTATTGACCGTGTTAACTGCTTTGTACAAAAGATCAGATTTTCCCCATGTCTAATCTCTTCTTCTGACTCGTGTGTTCAGACGCCACCGTGATTGGATTTGATCTAAAATGGATCGTAGGTTTTTGCACAAACTTGTGGAGTCCGTGCCGGCTCGTCATTCGACCAAATAGGGCACGAACCGAATACTAAAAAACTCTTAAATTCATGTAGATATTTCAGAGATTCTACTTTTCACTCAGGTGGTGGTCAATAATATAATTTGTAACGAAAATTGTTGTATTCAATTAGAAAAGTTCACTAATTATGTCAGACTTTTGGACCCCATGGTATATATTATACAAATTATAGTGAACAAAAGAAAACCACTGTGCGGTGATGATGCATTATTAGCTGTCATAGCCATTTACAGTAGTTATATGCCTTATATATTATCTGTTATATATTCTGTCCTTATGTTTGTTAAGTCATATTCCAGTGTACCATGTATTTGTGATTAATGGTTCATCATTTGTTTAATAAAACCTCTGATTGTGAAAACCCCATGCCAAAAACCCTCGCTCCTCATGTATGTTTTCCTCTATACAGTAGGCAGACTGCCAAGCTGCAGCGCTCCAATCCCCACAGCGCCATGTGAATTCCTGTACACTCGTCCAGCCAGTGGCGTTTTGGTCCTTTAACCAATAAGTGATCAGGGGTGGACCCGAGAAATTCCACAGTCACAGTGTCTCAGCTTTGACCTTGACAACTCCAAACCCCCTCCGTTCTGATATCGTGGCCTCTGAGCATCATGGGTAGCCTTCCCAAGTGCATAGATTTCTTCTAAAAATGGATCAGTTCAGTGCTAACTTGAGTGCTGCTTGTCCAGCATAACATAAATACCGAGTTAAATTTAAATCACAATGAATTTGTGGTTTAACTCAAGATTAAAATCGGATGAGAGCACCTGAGCGCGGACCTTTGGGTTTTTGTGGAGGTCAAGCACAGCTGAGCTCTTGTACGGTAATTGGCAGGTGATAAAAAGTCATTTCAAATATTTGTGGAATTTATTAATATGATAAACAACACTGAAAGAAAAACTCTAAACAGCTCCTAGCAAGAACGGCTTCTGACATTCCAAGATACAGCGTCCTCCAGTAATATTGGCACCCTTGGTAAATCTGAGCAAAACAGGCTGTGAAAAATTGCCTTTATTGTTTAACCTTTTGAGCTTTTGTTGAAAAAAATTCACAAAAATATTCTGCTCTCATGGACATCAAACAATTGCAAACAACACACAGGTTTATAAAAAATAATCATTGTTAAATAAAGGTGTGCAACAATTATTGGCACCCTTAAAGTCAATACTTGTGCTACCTCCCTTTGCCAAGATAAGAGCTCTGTGTCTTCTCCTATAATTCCTGATGAGGTTGGAGAATACATGGTGAGGGATCTGAGACCGTTCCTCCATACAGTATCTCTCCAGATCCTTCAAACTTCGAGTTCCACTCTGGCGGACTCTCCTCTTCAGTTCACCCCACAGGTTTTCTATGGGTTCCAAGTCAGGGGACTGGGATGGCCATGGCAGGACCTTCACTCTTAAAACAGACGTGTCAAAAATAACACACCGTGTTAATTTTAACAGACATCTGTGTCTCATTAAGGACAACACATTCGTGTTGATTTCAACACAATCAGTGTGTTAGTACATTTAACACATGCGGTGTGTTAGTACAGTTCCACACAAAGATGTGTTAAAAAGATAACACAAAATAACACGGAGATGTGTTGTTTATACTTTTTTCCCTACAATTATCCTAAAATGAAATTTGTCTGTGTGCTAATATTCTACTAAAATGTTCATAAAATAAACAAACTATTGCATGTAATTCAGGTGACATTTATTCAAATCATTAAAACTTTTGACAGATTGTAAGAATTGGAGTTGATACATCTTGGTACAAATCTCCCAGCCATCTGGGAAGACAGGAGTCCAACTCCTTTCCATTTGAAAAGCTGTAAAAGAGTAAAAAGAGTGTTGACTAGTTGTCGGCTACAAAATATGGACAAACGCCTTTGGGCTTTAACTGAGAAGTTGAGTTGCAGAATCCAAATTTGGGAAATGTGAGCTCCACTCTCCTAATGAAGAAAATGGTGCTGTAGACTCACCAGGAAAATCTAGCTGACTTGTGAATATTTATTTTTGCACAACCCTAATTAGGTCCACGAACATTACGGAGATAGTGGAAAGCATTACAACCTAAACCTCATCCTCTCTTTTTTTCACATTAACCTTGTGAAGAACTTTTGTCCTCGACATTACTGAGCTAGCTAAGCTCCGTTAGCCACTGACTGTCTGCACCTGTTAACGAGCATTAACATTCGCAGAATACGTGGAGAAACACGACTCTAACACATCCTCGTAATGCTGATTACTACAGCTTGCCTTGTAAAAAACACTTGCTAAACGTAGTTAAAGTTAACCCACTCTAAACCCTAACTCAGAGCCCCAGATAAGCTACAGACCCAGCAAATTACAGAATAATCTCAGTTCATAGCCGACATAAACACATGACACTAGTAGTGTAACGCCAACACTGAGGAAGCAGTACATGATATTCACTTTTGAAGCCATCACGTTAATTATCACTTGCTGAGTAACTGTTTACTGTTATCACAAACTTGGCCAGGCATTTTCATCAGCATTAATGCTAAATAGTGGTGAATGCTAACTTACCGGTGGTCATTTGGTTTTCTTGCCTCAGGACTCCGACTCCCCTGTCAAAAGCTCAAAGCAATGAACATTCACTTTGAGGCGCAGTCCACAACATGTTCAACAATAATTGAACGCATGTTGTGTGGTCACTCGTGTGAATTTTTTTTTCTTTTTTAACACATTTATTGGATAATTTCACACGTGTTGAAATATTAATAACAACAACAACAAAAACTGCGTAGGATATTAACACATCCTTTCAGAGAGTGTTGATTTTGTGGTCAGTAAACCATTTTTGTGTTGATTTTGATGTATGTTTTGGATCATTGTCCTGCTGGAAGATCCAACCACGGCCCATTTGAAGCTTTCTGGCAGAGGCAGTCAGGTTTAATTTAATATCTGTTCATATTTGATAGAGTCCATGACGCCATGTATCCTAACAAAATGTCCAGGTCCTCTGGCAGAAAAACAGCCCGAAAACATTAAAGATCCACCTCCATATTTAACCTTGGACATGAGGTACTTTTCTATATGGCTACCTCTCTGTGTGCTCCAAAACCACCTCTGGTGTTTACTGCCTAAAAGCTCTACTTTGGTTTCATCTGACCATAGAACCCGCTCCCATTTGAAGGTCCATTTGTAGTGTCTGGCAAACTGAAGACACTCGAGTTTGTTTTTGGATGAGAGTAGAGGCTTTTTTCTTGAAACCCTTCCAAACAACTTGTGCTGGTGTAGGTGACTTCGGATTGTAGTTTTGGAGACTTTCTGACCCCAAGTCACAACTAACTTCTGCAATTCTCCAGCTGTGATCCTTGGAGATTTTTTATCCACTCGAACCATCCTCTTCACAGTGCGTTGAGACGATACAGACACACGTCCAATTCCAGGTCGATTCATAACATTTCCAGTTGACTGGAACTTCTTAATTATTGCCCTGATGGTGGAAATGTTCATTTTCATTGCTTGTGCTATTTTCTTATAGCCACGCCCCATTTTGTGAAGCTCAACGTCCTTTTGCCGTACATCACAGCTATATTCCTTGATCTTACCCATTGTTATGAATGACTAAGGGAATTTGGCCTATGTGTTACCTCATTTTTATACCCCTGAGAAACAGGAAGTCATGGTTGAACGCTTTCCTGTTCCTAGTCATTAAGGTGTACTAAAATTTTTTTTAAATATCAATGGGAATATACTTCAATATATTTTTCTCATATGAATTCATATGGGTGCCAAGAATTGTTGCACACCTATGTTTAACAAAGATATATTTTTAAATAAACCTGTGTTGTGTTTGCAATTGTTTGATATCCATGGGAGTATTTTTGTGATTTTTAAAAGAACAAAAGATCATAAGGTTAAACAATAACAAATATTCACAGCCTTCTTTGCTCATATTTACCAAAGGTGCCAATATTAGTGGAGGGCACTGTAATTTGGGTCACTGGCTTTTTTTTATTATTTTTTTTGCTACTGCGTATTTGCAACTTGTCAGTGCATTGTATTGTGTACATTCATTTCCAAGTATTGCTTTTGTTTCATAGCATTTTGAAAATCGCTACATAAATTAGCTAGATGATCCAGCATTTAATTATTCCTTTGTGTTTTTAGTCTTGCTATTCATTATCATAAGTATTTCCACAGCTTATTTTCCCACATAACTAGCTATCTGTTCCAGCCAGATGAAATGATAAACACTGAGCTTACTGATCTTTTTCATGTTTATAGATCCTTGTTAAATGTACTTGGTGTGTTTAAAGGATTCAGTTGTAAAAGCTGAGCTGAAAGTCCCAGAATGCAATGCAGGTATTGCTAGTTGAGTTGAGTTACGGCTCAACAAGAGAGTCGGCTTGGCTAGTTAGCAATCTATGAGATGGTGAGTGTGACGGATAGACTAAAGAGCCGCTGCATCGCTCTCATTAAGTAAAGATGAAGTGAAGGCTAAATTACACTGCACCACTATGAGTGGCAAGTGGAAACGTCAATTAAAGATGTTTTAAAAAAAGGTCAACTCAGGTGCCATTATAAAATCTTGGACACCACTGAAGACCACATGTTCTTTATAAACATTACTACGCACGTCGTTCAAGGAGGATTACTTTGTGTAATTCCCTGAAATCCACTCTTGATTTAATTGAATCATAAAACTGAATTACTTCTAAGTCCTGAGAAATACATCATATAGATCGCCTAAAGAAATAAAAATCTTAATAAACTCAAAAGTGGAATTAAGTTGATTTATGGCGACCTGGCAACCCTGCTCTGACTGACTGACGCATTCCACTAACGCTTTATACTGTATTTAAGACTAAACCGAGTTGTAATTTAAAGCACTTGTCACAAAAACATGCTTATAAACTTCAGTCTGTTTCTGTTGTTGTTTTGCTACTGTTTATTTTAATTGCTGTAACTTTAACAGGCCTAAACTACACTTTTGCGTCTCATCATGGCGTCGAAATTCCCCTCACGACTGCCATATTTTTTAAAATTATTATTTTATTTTATCTTTCTGAGCTCTAACTCACTGTCTGAGTTTTTGCTCGTTTATTACTTGGATAAAATATATTATTTTGACATTATTAGCCTACTACAGCTCGTTTTCTCGCCCCTGTGTCTTTTGCGTACAAACTGGACAGTCGGCGTTTGAACCGAGTAGGCGGCCATTTTGCCTGCGCGCGAAAGAAAGACCGCACGAGTAGCCATAGCGCAGCCTTGTGGTCGCGAGCATAGGTATGAAAACGGAAATACCAAATATGGTCACAGCGCCGCCATCTTGAAGGGGGAAAGAAAAGAATTTCTCAAAAATGCTACCACAATGTGCTGCATTTTGTTACAAAACTAGTCAACACCTCCAGACAAGACAACATGTAATCGCTTTTAATACTCGAATGCATTGACAATAAGGGTGTTAACATTTTGAACATCACGAGAGTTATAGGTTCGTCAGAGTCACACCCGTGTCTCTCCATAAACTTGGCCGCTTCCAATATGGCGGACGCTTTGACGTATCACAGTCTATTTATCTATTTATTTATTGATTGATTTATTTTTAAAAAAATAAATAAATAAAAATAAAATTATATATATATATATATATATATATATATATATATATATATATATATATATATATATATATATATATTGTCTCTGTGTTTCTTTAATTTATTGAAAAGTTGGTTACATTCCATCTAAATCAATTAGCTCATCTAATTACAATCACCGGATTAAAAACCCGAAAGCGAACGTTTTGTTACTATGGCGACGATATATTAACGCTTCTGCTGAACACCCGAGCACCATCACTACACTTAAACAACAAAAAACAGTTTAGCAAACTTTTTCAAGTTTTCGGTTTCTTTATTTATTTTCTTTTGTTTTTTTTGTTTGTATGGTTGAGTTTATTTTACAGATTATTATTATTATTATTATTATTATTATTATGCATAAGAACAATTCCTTTGACCTTTTTCCACTTTTACTTCTCAAAAATAAACAAATACAAAACATTTTCCTGTAAACACCTTTAAGTGTCAAACTGTCACTCAGAGTAACTGTCAGGAAAAAGTTACAAATTAATCTCTGTGGCATATTTCTAGAAATATTACTTTATGCTTGTTTGTTTTGAAAACCCTTTTGGGAGACATCATCTGCACTGCAGCGACGCCGAGTGGCCGAAGATGGTAACAACAGCGCTGCTATTGCCACGAACAGAAAACAAACAAACAAAAGTGAAATAGTTTTAAATTTCCCAGTAAAATCCTTCACATGACGTTTTTAGGATATGGATGAAAATCCCCATTTTTCAGCAAAAATACTTTATATTTAATTACTACACTGATGTAAGAGTGATGATGATGATCAGAAATAACATGCAGAATTACACACAGAGTAAGTTTTAAACTTGTGCTTAGTTGTATTGCCATATGTAAATCTCTCCAGTCAGAACTTCAAATATTGATCGTAAGTGTTTTGCAACAAAGACTGCAGCATTTAGGAAAACCTTTCACCATTTTCCAGCGACGTTCGATGTGATATTAATCTAGAGAAATACTGAGTAGAAGTAGTTGAGATGCTGCAAATGTTGGCAGACTTGCTCGGAGTTAAGACAGAGACTAGATTTGGCTAGCTAGAGATCTATGAGATGAGAGTGTTAGCCAGACTAAAGCACCGCTGCATCACTCTATTTAGGTAGAAATTAAGTGTGTGTATATATTATGTATACATTACAGTGCCCTCCACTAATATTGGCACCCTTGGTAAATATGAGCAAAGAAGGGTGTGAAAAATGGTCTTTATTGTTTAACCTTTTGATCTTTTGTTAAAAAAAAAAACAACACCACAAAAATACTCTGCTCTCATGGACATCAAACAGTTGCAAACAGAACACAGGTTTATTAAAAAAACAAAACAAAACAAAACAAAAAAGCAACCCAACTTTGTTAAATATATCTGTGCAACAATTATTGGCACGCTTTTAGTCAATACTTTGCGCTGCCTCCCTTTGCTAAGACAACAGCTCTGAATTTTCTCCTATAATGCCTGATGAGGTTGGAGAATCTCTCCAGATCCTTCAGCTTTCGAGGTCCATGCTGGTGGACTCTCCTCTTCAGTTCACTCCACAGGTTTTCTATGGGGTTCAAGTCAGGGGACGGGGATGGCCATTCCTAGTGGGGACTTTCTGACCCCAAGACACATCTAACCTCTGCAGTTCTCCAGCTGTGATCCTTGGAGATTTTTTGTCCACTCGAACCGTCCTCTTCACAGTGTGTTGAGGCGATATAGACACGCGTCCAATTCCAGGTCGATTCATAACATTTCCAGTCGACTGGAACTTCTTAATTATTGCCCTGATGGCGGAAATGGGCGTTTTCGATGCTTGTGCTATTTTCTTATAGCCACGCCCCATTTTGTGAAGATCAACAACCTTTTGCCGCACATCACAGCTATATTCCTTGATCTTACCTATTGTTATGGATGACTAAGGGAATTTGGCCTATGTCTGCCCTCATATTTACACCCCTGTGAAACAGGAAGTCATGATTGAACCATTTCCTAAGTTGTAATTTAAACCATTAAAAACTTGCTTGGTCTGTGTTTTTGTGCAGGCATTAAACAGAGAGTGAGACAGGAAGGAGGCGCTACAGTTAGAGTCACGTTTATTTACAGCAGAATCCTGACCGGATGAAGGGGAGCAGGTTAAAGGAGATGAAAACGTTTAGGTACAGCGCGTCAGGATCCATGTCACTACACAGTTCTTAATTTATTTATTTTTTTTTAAATCCACTTTTATACAGAATCCTTTTGGCTGTAACGCAAATGTGCCAACGGAGCCCAGCGCCCTCTGCTGGCAGGGAGTGAAGAGGGATGGAGGGGGGTGAGGTGAAGTATAAAATAAAACACTCAGAAAAATACAAATAAGGGGATAAACCAAAACAAAAAAATAAAATAAAGAAAAAAAAAAAAACATTTGAAAATGTTCATTGTTCCTTCAATGACTTCAGAGCTTCAAGTCCATAAGGGGGACTGACAGCGGATCAGGAAAGGGATTGTGGGTAAGCAGACGTCTTGTGGTGCTCCAGATGTGCCATGGTCAGGAAAATAATCTGCCTGGCGTATACGAGGTCCCGGTCAGAGATAAAGGGCCCCGAGGCGTCCGAACCCTCCGAGGATCTCTGCAGCTCGAGCGCTTGTGTTTATGTTGTTGTGCAATCGTACTTTCGTTCGTTGAAACCCTGCGTGTGCGCGAGTGTCGCAGTGCTGCCGTGGGCTTCCTGAACGACGACACACTGTACACTTCACATGCGAGGCCAGACAACTCACAGATTTAGAAATAATGAAATAGGTAACAAATAGGGAAGAAGAGGGGGAAGAAAAAAAAAAAAGAAAAAGAAAAAAAAGGAGGGAAACTCAAGAAGACCTCAACAGACAAACTGCACATACACACCACTCTCACTCACACACATGCACACAATTCCAGTCCCATGGGCTGAACGAATAACTGTCAGGAAAATACTAAAATAAAAGGAGAATGTAAGTTAGAACACAAGTCACCAGGTTATGAACCAGTTCTCACTTTTCCAACATGTTCTGATCCTTAACACGCAAATTATTATTATCTTGGGTTCTTATTCCTTCTTAATGACAACCGTAATCAGCGCCGAGCCCGTCGACTGTAAGAGCACCATTCTGAACCAGACTAAACAGAGGTAATCATACATTCAGTTCAGTCACACACACACACACACACACACACAGCGTTCTGAAGCCCCTCTTGAAGCCGTGCCACCCTCCAGTCCCTCCTGCAGCTTAAAGGAATAGTTTGGTGAAGTTACTTCTGAAACCATGAATCCGGTGTAGCGTCGTATTAGAAGTAACGAACGCCACACAGGGCCGTACTGTGACCGGAAAATAATCCACCCTGGGTGGTGGGATCTGTTAAATGATCAGCACGTCATCCTTTCCGAACCGTTTATACTCGCAGATGTTACAGAACATCTACAAGAAACGGTCGTTCCCGTTCTCTCACGTTATAGCAGCTATAAACATCCATTCCCTAAACCAGCTTCACTTTCCAAGTTAATGAGACAAAACAACAAAGAAAGAAAGAAAGAAAGAAAGAAAAAAAAATAAAGCCGCTTGTAATCTTAAAAGAGAAACCCGAACGCACAAAAGTCCTCGGTCTTGAAGACTTACTGATCGTTACGAAGCGCCGACACTGGAGACTCCTTTCATAAACGTCACACAGACATCTCTAGTGCCACTGGCAAAAATGACGAATCGGCACACTACGAGGATGTTAAAAAAACAAACGAACAAAAAAACCCAACTTCGTAGCAAATAAACAAGCCACAGATATGACGCAAAACTTTTTTTGTTTTGTTTTGTTTAATTGTTGAACATTCTGGCTTCGGTAAAACAGAATTCAAACAAGTTTAATGAAATTATTTTCATTAAATGGCATTTTATCCCCCCCCGATCAAGTAGAGGGAAAAACAATTATGGAAATCACCTTATAAATTTGCATTTCTAAAACTAATACCAGCACTGAAGTCTAAAAACGCAAATGAGTCTGCAGTTAAAACGGAGTCTTGAAACGTATAATAAAGTCGACTGCCTGAAGAAGAAGAAGGAAATTTCCACACTCGGTTATGATCTGGAGTTCCACGTCAGGTAAAGGACCAGGGGCAGACCTCGGCAGTCAACACACAGGGGTACGATGAAATTTGGGACACTTTTCTCATTCCATCGATAGAAACTAGGTTTGGTGGCGATAAGGACTCGATGACAAACAGTCCAGATCTCAATCCCATTTAAAATGTATGGTACAATAATAATAATAATAATAATAATAATAATAATAATAATAAGTCTATGACCAAGCTGATCAGTCAAACGCTATTCTAGAAAGCTGGAACCAGCTTGATGGAGAATATTGTTTTCACTGGTGAAGTCCATGCCACAAAGAAAGAAGAAGGAGAAAAAAAGCCAGAGGAAGAGCAACCGAGTACTAATCGTGTTCTGTTGTTGATTCCATAATTTTTAGATTTAAAATCTAATACAGACATGACATTTTTAAGACTTTAGTGCTGGTATTAGCTTGAGAAATGCAAATTATAAGCTGATTTCCACAACTGTTTTTCCTCTACTTGATTTAGAAAAAATAAATAAATTCATTCAATTCGTCCGGGGTACGTTTTACGAAGCCAGATGGTCCAGCTATTAAAATAAAAATGCTTGTGCGTCATATCTGTGATTTGTTTATTTGCCCAGAAGTAAACAAAATCTCGGTGAACATCCTCTAAGTGTGGTGTTGATTCCAACATTTTTACAAGGGGTGGTATACAGAAAACGTGTCAACAATAAGTATGCGCTTTTATTTATTAAATAATAATGTTTTGGTTGGGGGGGAAAAAAAAAAAAAAAAATAATCTATTTAGACTTGCTTTCACAGCTATTAGTCCGTTTACTGAATTCAAAATCGGCACGAAATGCGATACTGATGTTTTATTTAGTTTGTTCGCACGCAATTAAGTGAACCAGCAACGGCAGCGTAGTGTATGCAAAAATAAGAAAAGGTGTACGTTTCTGTAACCGGTCAGAATCACGGTGACGAGAAACGCGGAAGAACTTGAGCGTGCGGTGCGGGGAGAATTCACAAAAACATCGATCTGAGCACGCCGGACACCGACGCGCACGCGATCTGTTAGGAAATGATTCTATTAAACGGTTTGTGTATCGCCTCCAGGGTTTCTTTTCTCTTTAGGTTCAGTCGAAACATCTCCAGACGGCATCGCCTAGCGTTTCCGTAAGCGCCCTAGAGACGGGCCTCGTCGAGATGATCGCCGAGATGGTCTAGGAAGCGGACTAAAGAAGAAGAAGAAAGGTGGGGGTGGGGGGGAGAGAACGGGACGGGACAAAAAAAAAACAAAAAACAAAAAAACAACAAAAAAAACAAAACAAAACACACCACCAGGGTTCGATTCGAATGGACTACAGAGTGCATCCATAGATTACACGTGAATACAAGTGAAGGAGCGGTTACTATAGAAACGATAACGTGTTCAAACGAGTGCATTAATGCTGTTCGCCCTGTTGTGTTGAAACTGGACCTGCTGACGTATTAATCGCTCGTCGAGATTTTACGGGTGAATTCATCAGCGCTGAGGTCTAACGCAGACCAGGACACGCTGAAACACAACAAAAACCGTGCGAACGTCAGGCCTCGGGTAACACGTCCACGGAGCGAGAGATCGACCACGTTTCACCAAACTACCCCTTTAAACGAGGGAACACGGCCATAAAAAGTGTATATGGTGCGACTTTTAGAGTCTTTTTTAAAGGGGGGGGGGGCATTTCCCATCAACCCCTGACAGCAAATCCACCGAAAAAGCAACAAAGGGAAAAGCACAAAAAAAACCTCACTCGCACACACACACTTCGTATTTGATCACACAGACACACACACACTTGCACCCCGACATGATAACCCTAATACATGTGTACACACATTTATATACATAGAGGGGGCGTGGCCTTCCCGACGGTAAAGGGCACACTCCGTTTCATAACGCGTCGTTTCTGTATATGCCAAGAATAAAATCTTTCTAAATAAAATACACGTATTTGTTAAGGGGAAAGGGGAGGGGCTTATAAGAGAGAGAAAGAGAGAGAGAGAGAGAGAGAGAGAGAGAGAGAGAGAGAGAGAGAAGCAGGGAAGCGTCTGTGGCCTTGTGTATGTGTGTGTATGTGTGTGTATATGAGTGTGTGTGCATGTATAAGTGTGTGCGTGTGTGTTGGTCCCCTCAGGGTCATCACTATCCTAAGCTGAGACTGTCTCAGTCTGATCCATGGTTCCAAAAAAAAAACAAAAAAAAAAAAAACCACCACCTGTCTGCAAATCCATAATGACGCCGATTATTTAAAAAAAAAAAAAAAAAAAAAAAATTCATGTGGAGCTCAACGAGCACGGGTTGTGTCCCGTAAAGACGAGTCTAGTAAGGAGTGGTCTCTCAGTCCAACAGGGACCAATGGGGGAGATATAGGAGAGAGAGAGAGAGAGAGAGAGAGAGAGAGAGAGAGAGAGAGAGAGAGACACTCACACAGAGACACAGAGAGAGAGAGAGAGACAGACACACAGAGAGAGAGAGAGACAGAGACAAAGAGAGAGAGAGACACACACACACACACAGAGAGAGAGAGAGAGAGAGAGAGAGAGAGAGACAGATAGAGAGGTAAAGAAACAGAAGAGGTAAAAAAGAGAAGGTGAGTGAATGTGCTGAGCAGAATCCATCTGGCAGTGAAGTCAAGCTGCTCTCCATCTGATCGACGAATACGGAGGTGAGAAGACGAGTGCGACTCCCCCTCTCGCGTGCTCCTGCTCTCCCTCTCCATGTGTGTGTTGGGGATGAGTCGAGTTGAATGCTGTCCATCTTGCTCATGGCCATCATACTTCCATGAACCGGGAGCTGCTGGACTTGGTGTGGAAAGGCTCGGACCACATGCGCCGCAGATCTCCCTGCAAACGTGCACGGCAGGGCAAAACGGTCAGATATTCCCCCTATCCTTGTGGAGACATGGTCTCTCTCTCAAACACACACACACACACACACACACACACACACACACACACACACCCCCGCCCCGGACTCTGATACTGCCACTAAACACTATTAAACATGTATAGTCATGTGAAAAAATAAGTACACCCCACTGGCTTGAACATGTTTGGACGAGCAAACATTTGATCATCTTTGAGTGCATCAGCGTTATTAATAGGCAGTTCATCACACCTTCGAATCCATAAAATTAGAATCAGGTTTTGAAGATTGGATGCCGGTGATCAGGACCTGCTTAGGGAGTGCAGGTGGAACCGGTCTTATTTATACCCCTCTGTTATCTAGTGTTCCCTTTGCTACTGAGGTGTGTGGTGTCATCATGCCAAGGTCTAAAGAGTTCTGTAAGGCCTTCGGGAAAAGAGTCATGGATGCCTACGAGCCTGGCAAGGGATTTAAAAAGATCTCCAAGTTATGTGAAATGCAACATTCGGCGGTAAGGAAAATCATCTACAAGTGGTGCAGATTTCAAACGACCGCCAATAAGTCCAAGAGCAGACCGTCTGACTAAATAAAGAAATCTCATAGAACCCCAAAATTTCATCACAGGATCTGCTAGTAACTCTTGGAGCTGTTTCAAAAGATGCAAAGTGCATGCTTGTACAGAGATCGCACGCATTTGACCTGCATGGGTGGTGTGCCACGAAAAAGCCTTTGTAAGACCACAGTTGGCCAACGAGCATATAGGAAAAGACCAGGCCTTTTGGAATAATGTGCTCTGGACAGACGAATCAAAGATAGAGTTGTTTGGCCACAGTAACAGCAGACATGTTTGACTCAGGCCAAAGACAGCTTTTCAGGAGAAGCACCTCATACCACCTGTGAAGCACGGTGGTGGAAACGTCATGGTTTGGGGTTGCTTCGCTGCTTCAGGGACCGGACAGCTTTCATTCATTGATTGCACACGAGCAAATCCACCAAGGAACGGCTCAAGAAGCAGAAACGGAGGGTTCTGGAACGGCCTAGTCAAAGCCCGGATTTGAATCCCGTTGAAATGTTGTACGGGGACTTGAAACGGGCAGAACATACATGCAAGAAAACCCTCAAACATCTTGCTCCTGAAAGAATACTGCATGGAAGAGTGGTCAAAAACTCCAGCTTAACTTTCTGCTTAACGGGGCAATACTAGCTTCTGAGGCCAAGGGCGTACTTACTTTTTCCACAGAAGAATCACATCTATTGAAATTTCTGATGAATAAAGGATTGAAAAAGCTCATTTTCCTTGTGGTTTTGTTCAAGTACATCAACTTCATTATTAACAGGCACCGTTTCAAAGATGATCCAACATTTGCTCGTCCAAATGCGTCAAAAGAAGCCGTATTGCCATGGGGCGTACTTATTTTTTTTTTTCCACATGACCATGACTACATCAAATGGGACGAATACTGAAGAGTGCCTAAGGAATAATGCAGTCTAACTTACCCATAATGTTTACTGTAGATATCCGGCCAAATCTTTACATAAGTCGTATAATCTATTTATTGAAATTGCAGTGATGGCCAATATTTACAAATTTAGCTTCAGCTTCAACCCATGAATCACTTCCAGCTTGTGCATCGCTCTTTGTAACCGTGCCATAATCTAGACCAGTACATCAGTGAAGAACTAAAGTGAGGCAGATATTCACAGAAATTCATTTCTTTGAAATAGATTTCTAGTAGCCTCATTGGTCCAGCGCAACATTAAAGTAGTACACATCGGACATCGAAGATGTTCTGGATGATCCATCATGTTTGGGGAAAGCGGGACGATTATATTATTTATATATATATATATATATATATATATATATATATATATATATATATATATATATATATATATATATATGACTGTATACAGTCGTACCTTCAGGTAGGCCATGGTGAGCAGAGGCAGCAGGGTGAAGGGAACCAGGTAGAGCAGAGCGGGCTGAGCCGCACGGTGAATCCGAGACGCCACGGTCGCAGTCAGCAGACCTGAGAGAGAGAGAGACAGATGCAGAGAGAGAGAGATGCAGAGAGAGAGACAGACAGACAGACAGACAGAGAGAGAGAGAGAGTCAGAGACAGAGAGACAGATACAGAGAGTGAGAGAGAGAAACAGACACAGAGAGAGAGAGAGACAGACAGAGTGAGAGAGAGTCAGATACACACACACACACAGAGAGAGACACAGAGTGAGAGAGAGAGACACAGAGATAGAGAGTCAGATACACAGAGAGAGAGAGAGTCAGATACACAGAGAGAGAGAGAGAGAGAGAGAGAGAGAGAGAGAGAGAGAGAGAGAGAGAGAGAGAGAGAGAGTCAGATACACAGAGAGAGAGAGTCAGATACACAGAGAGAGAGAGAGAGAGAGAGAGAGAGTCAGATACACAGAGAGAGAGAGAGAGAGAGAGAGTAAGATACACAGAGAGAGAGAGAGAGAGAGAGAGAGAGAGAGAGAGAGAGAGAGTCAGATACACAGAGAGAGAGAGAGAGAGAGAGAGAGAGAGAGAGAGAGAGAGAGAGAGTGAGAGAGAGAGAGAGAGAGAGAGAGTCAGATACACAGAGAGAGAGAGAGTCAGATACACAGAGAGAGAGAGTCAGATACACAGAGAGAGAGAGAGAGAGAGTGAGAGAGAGAGAGAGTCAGATACACAGAGAGAGAGAGAGTCAGATACACAGAGAGAGAGAGACAGATACACAGAGAGAGAGAGTCAGATACACACAGAGAGAGAGAGAGAGAGTCAGATACACAGAGAGAGAGTCAGATACACACAGAGAGAGAGACAGATACACAGAGAGAGAGAGACAGATACACAGAGAGAGAGAGTCAGATACACACAGAGAGAGAGAGAGAGAGAGAGTCAGATACACAGAGAGAGAGTCAGATACACACAGAGAGAGAGACAGATACACAGAGAGAGAGAGTCAGATACACACAGAGAGAGAGAGTCAGATACACACACAGAGAGAGAGACAGATACACAGAGAGAGAGAGTCAGATACACACAGAGAGAGAGAGTCAGATACACACAGAGAGAGAGACAGATACACAGAGAGAGAGAGTCAGATACACACAGAGAGAGAGAGTCAGATACACACACAGAGAGAGAGAGAGAGAGTCAGATACACACAGAGAGAGAGAGAGAGAGAGAGAGAGAGAGAGAGAGAGAGAGAGAGTCAGATACACAGAGAGAGAGAGAGAGAGAGAGAGAGAGAGAGAGAGAGACACAGAGATAGAGAGTCAGATACACAGAGAGACACAGAGTGAGAGAGACAGAGTGAGAGAGAGTCAGATACACAGAGAGAGAGAGAGAGAGAGTCAGATACACAGAGAGAGAGAGAGAGAGAGAGAGAGAGAGAGAGTCAGATACACAGAGAGAGAGAGAGAGAGAGAGTCAGATACACAGAGAGAGAGAGAGAGAGAGAGTCAGATACACAGAGAGAGAGAGAGAGAGAGAGAGAGTCAGATACACAGAGAGAGAGAGAGAGAGAGTCAGATACACAGAGAGAGAGAGAGAGAGAGAGAGAGAGTGAGAGAGAGAGAGTCAGATACACAGAGAGAGAGAGAGTCAGATACACAGAGAGAGAGAGTCAGATACACAGAGAGAGAGAGTCAGATACACAGAGAGAGAGACAGATACACAGAGAGAGAGTCAGATACACAGAGAGAGAGAGTCAGATACACACAGAGAGAGAGAGTCAGATACACACAGAGAGAGAGAGTCAGATACACACAGAGAGAGAGAGTCAGATACACACAGAGAGAGAGAGAGAGAGACAGATACACAGAGAGAGAGAGTCAGATACACACAGAGAGAGAGAGAGAGAGACAGATACACAGAGAGAGAGAGTCAGATACACAGAGAGAGAGAGAGAGAGAGACAGATACACAGAGAGAGAGAGTCAGATACACAGAGAGAGAGAGTCAGATACACACAGAGAGAGAGAGAGAGAGAGTCAGATACACAGAGAGAGAGAGAGAGAGAGAGAGAGAGAGAGAGAGAGAGAGTCAGATACACAGAGAGAGAGAGAGAGAGAGAGAGAGAGAGAGTCAGATACACACAGAGAGAGAGAGAGAGAGAGAGAGAGAGAGAGAGAGAGAGAGAGAGAGAGAGAGAGAGTCAGATACACAGAGAGAGAGAGAGAGAGAGAGAGAGAGAGAGAGAGAGAGAGAGAGAGAGAGACAGATACACACACAGAGAGAGAGAGACTCAGTATCATGTCTACGGGGACAGAAGGCAACTCCTAACAGGACGCTATAGGATTAAAGCACATCCCGGTCTGTAGATTTATACAGTCTATAGGATTTAAAACCTCTACACCTTCTATAGGACCGTGTAGCTGAAAGACTCCATGAATTGACTGAATTTGACTCGACTCATTTCTATTTGCTTCGTCATAAAGCAGCTTTACAGAAACCTGCCTTCAGACGCCTAGGGATCGGACAAGGAAGTAAATTCCTGTAATCCAAGTTTATCCTGCACTCATCCCAGCGCACAAAAGGGACAATAAGCTCCTATCAAACGTCCTTTGTTTGCTTCAGACCCAGAAACCACAGAAAGTGTGTCGAGTCTGAAGCACTGACAGAGACTCAGCAAAAGGTTGGGGCACTAACCGAGTGAGCTAGGAGCAAAACAAGTTCGTTAATAAGCAAGCACAAAAATCAAATCAAATCAACATTCTCTGGGCCATTATTGTACACAACCGTCTCTGTTGGTCATTAGTCCCTGTCTGCAGGATTACCATCCTCTATCCAAACCCACATCTCATCTCCTACAGTACACCTGTATCCTCACTCACCCACGAAGTAGCCGATGAGAGTGCAGTGGAAGTAGGAGACGCGCTGCATGCGCCCGGACATGTTGGCGGGGCTCGATGCCTCGCCGCTCGCCTGCTTTTTGTAATTGTCGTATCGCAGCACGAAGCACAGCAGCAGTCCGGGCATGACGATGTCGCCGATGCCCAGCATGGAGAAATGGCTGCCCGTGGAGCTCGGGAACACCAGCTTGCCTGGGAGCGAGAGGCGGGGCACGTCGCGGCCCATGCTGGGGCCCAGGTGCAGCTTACGGGAGATAACGTCCAGCGGGTTATCGGCCGGCTGCGTGGCTACCTTCACCATCACGTTACTGTTGAAGATGTAAGCCGAGAAGAAGACCTGAGGAAGGACGGAGATTCGCACGGTTACACTCGCACGCCGCGCTCAGACACGTACGACAACAAATCGGCATACGGCGTGTTGTTCTTACCCAGAACACATCGTATATGAGCAGACCAGACAGGAGCAGGCAGGACACCTTCAGACTGGGTAATCTCACGAAGGCGATCATCGCCACACACAGACCCATCGCCAGTGCTGCACAGAGAAACACCATCATCATCATCATCATCATCACCACCATCACCGACCACAACACACAGAAAACATACGAGTCGGATCCGTCTCCTAAACCCTGACAGCAGGGCGTGTACACAGAAAGCTGGAAGTGACGTAAAGTAAATTAGAACGACATTACAGGGCGTAGCCATGTCTGAAGGGTTCGGGCACATGTTACTGGAAAGGATTCTGGGTAAAATCGGTCAGTGAAGCGTTTGGCTCTTATAAACGAAAAACAAAACAGAACGTTGAGTTTGAATGGGAATTTTCTCGGACTATACCCAAATTTCCGGATGCTCCGTGCCAACGTAACGTTAAAAACCCCCACATCCACGTGAGCACGGTTACGCCGAATTAGACGCTTGAGGTAGGAGACTTTTCTGCAAACTAGTGCGGCGGCTTCGACGAGACGGAACGCTTCCTTTCGTTTATTTATTTTGCTAAACAAACAAAAATTAAGGGAAAGGTTCTGTTTTTACTGCAGAGCGACTTGTGATGTGGAAAATACGCCACCGCACGACGATAATTACAGTGACGTGAGTGGGGGAAAAAGAAAAAAGAAAAAGATGAAAGTACGAGATGACTGCTTAGCGTCTTACAACGTGAGGCAGGGCTCGTAAGTAAAACAAACAGGGTTTTATCAGCATGTTGTGCACTTTCCAAAATACATCAGACTCTCAGTGAAAGATACACACTCACACACACACACACACACACACAGACCTACCGTCCATGAGGAGCCAGTGTCCTGTGAGCACCCAGATGAGGACGAGCATGACCGAGAGGGAGAAGGAGAGCAACTCAGCTAACGTGAAGCGGCCACAGCAGCCAAATGAAATCCTGCACGTAAATCCCACACACACACACACACACACACACACACACACACACACACACACAGAGTATATACACAGTTACACAAGTAATCCAAACAAACCTGGCTTACAGCTTAGCTAGCAAAACATTGAGGTTAACCGCGAGTTCATTTGGCTACGAGATCATTTGAGGACGAGTTCCTAGGCGATGAGGTGTACTTCTCAGTATTTCCTAATGAGTGCCTGATGAGTGTTCTGAAGGAGTACGCAGCCGTCTCATTCTGCTGATGGATATCGGATATTTTCAATCAGCGTAAACGAACCGATTATTATTATTATTATTATTATTATTATTAATCATCTCTGCAAGTCTGTTACAAGATTAATCAGGACACTGTTGGGTTTCTGTGTGTAGAGTATCATGACTCTGCTGGTGTGAGCAGGGTGATGGGAAAGGGAAGGGGTCTGACCTCTATAACATTGGTACAGAGATGAAACGGACGTTGTTTTTTTTAAAAATAGAGTTAAACACTGTCTACAATCGCCACGATAAAATTATAACGTTTAAACCTGGCAGGTTAGGTTAATAAAAAAATAAAAATAAAAAAAAAAAACTTATGAAAACCTTCAAATTCTTTAAACCCTGAGTCTACTTCACTTTCATATGATCTATTAACCTCTACTGTAGAGTGTGGAATCACAAATAAGAAAAATACTCTTTTTATACCCAATCATCTTACTGACCCGTAACTAATTAACCTCCAGCTGTCTCTTTTTACTAACACTTACTCTTCCAGGCTTTTGTTGCCCCGTCCCAACTTTTTTGAGACTTGTTGTGGCCATCAAATTCAAAATCCCCTTATTTTTTCCTTAAAATGGTACGTCTCCCCAGTTTAATCATTTTCTATGTTCTATTGTGAATAGCATACGGGTTTTATGAGGTTTAACAAATCATTGCGTTCTGGTTTTATTTACATTTTACACAGCGTCCCAACTTTTTTGGAATTGGGGCTGTAACTTTGAACGAGATCCACAAAGCCTGCTAGTAGCCCGTTTCTTCTAGACATATAGGTTTTAACTTAAACTTTAACTTCTCCTCACGGCCGGCTTTTTTTTTTTTTTTTTTTTTTTGTTAAACTGAAGGACCTAGTAGAATCGTTGTTCAACCGATATTTCCTCTAAACGTGGCGTGACTAAAAATGCTGTTTCTATAGCAACCTGCATGGCACACATGAAAATGCTGTTTCTATAGCAAACTGCATGGCATGATTAAAAATGCTGTTTCTATAGCAACCTGCATGGCACACATGAAAATGCTGTTTCTATAGCAAACTGCATGGCATGATTAAAAATGCTGTTTCTATAGCAACCTGCATGGCACACCTGAAAATGCTGTTTCTATAGCAACCTGCATGGCACACCTGAAAATGCTGTTTCTATAGCAACCTGCATGGTATGATTAAAAATGCTGTTTCTATAGCAACCTGCATGGCACACCTGAAAATGGCGTTTCTATAGCAACCTGCATGGCATGATTAAAAATGCTGTTTCTATAGCAACCTGCAGGGCATGATTAAAAAT
The DNA here is from genome assembly GCF_001660625.3 of Ictalurus punctatus. Taxonomy (NCBI): domain Eukaryota; kingdom Metazoa; phylum Chordata; class Actinopteri; order Siluriformes; family Ictaluridae; genus Ictalurus; species Ictalurus punctatus. Next base: position 23,578,432 of record NC_030431.2, read on the forward strand.
GCTGTTTCTATAGCAACCTGCATGGCATGATTAAAAATGCTGTTTCTATAGCAACCTGCATGGCACACATGAAAATGGCGTTTCTATAGCAACCTGCATGGTATGATTAAAAATGCTGTTTCTATAGCAACCTGCATGGTATGATTAAAAATGCTGTTTCTATAACAACCTGCATGGTACAACTGAAAATGGCGTTTCTATAGCAACCTGCAGGGCATGATTAAAAATGCTGTTTCTATAGCAACCTGCATGGCACACATGAAAATGGCGTTTCTATAGCAACCTGCATGGCATGATTAAAAATGCTGTTTCTATAGCAACCTGCATGGTATGATTAAAAATGCTGTTTCTATAACAACCTGCATGGTACAACTGAAAATGGCGTTTCTATAGCAACCTGCATGGCATGATTAAAAATGCTGTTTCTATAACAACCTGCATGGCACACCTGAAAATGGCGTTTCTATAGCAACCTGCATGGCATGATTAAAAATGCTGTTTCTATAGCAACCTGCATGGCACACCTGAAAATGCCGTTTCTATAGCAACTTTCATGTAGAGTCCGAAAATGCAACCTGTACAGCGAGTCAGAAAATGCCATTTTTCTAGCAACTTGCACAGGAGCTCTGAAAATACAGTCTGTAATACGCTTAACTAAATGACAAGTGAATAAATGAATGCTCAGAGATCATTTCGGCAAAATAGCAGTTTAACTTACTTTTTTTTTTTGTAAACATTTTTTTTTTTTACACCAAATCCACTACACAAACAAAACATTTTGGTGCACGGAAGCCTTAATATGGCAAGCCGTTACACGAGAACCAGCCGCAGAACAGCGAAGTGAAGAAACATCTGGACTGATCTTACTTGTTCTGTGGGGAGCAGGGTCGCGTCAGATACTGGCACATCGGCAACAGCAGGAACGCAAACGCTATAGTAGCCAGAACTGTGTGTGAGAGAGAGAGAGAATGAGAATAAATGGGTAAGTGGCAAAGGGAACTATATACAGGTGTATCTCAAAAAAAATTAATATTGTGTAAAAGTTGTTTTTTTCCCTGTAATTTAATTCAAAAAATGGAACTTTCATACATTCTAGATTCATTACACAAAATGAAATATTTCAAGCCTTTCTTTGTTTTAATCTCGATGATCACAGCTAACAGCTCACGGAAACCAAACATCCGGTATCTCAAAATGTTCCAATGAAGAATTTATAATACAGAAATTTCGACCGGAGAAGATCTGTAATCTGTTAATGAGCTCAAAACACCTGCGAAGGTTTCCTGAGCCTTTAATCTCTCAGTCTGGTTCAGTACACAGACACAATGATGGGGAAGATGAAAGTCAATGTTGCATTTCATTTGGAAATCAAGAGTCTGAGATGCACCTGTGTGTGTGTGTGTGTGTAAATAAAACAAAAGCATTTGAAATAGTTCAACACAACGAATGCTTCAAGCGGCTTCCACAAATTCAACTGAAAACGCAACTTATAATGACTTCTCCAGTCTCAAAATGATTCACCCCCCTGAGTAGAATCCCTCACAGCAGCACAAATATGCAAAACAGGTGTCGTCTCAAGCACACCTGATGCAAAACTAATAAAGGGCTTCATTAGTTGTACTAGGTGTGCTTGAGCTGGAGCACATGAAATACTCGAACTGGCTAGGGGTAGAAAATGTATGAAATACTTGGATGGGGCAGGAGGCCATCAACAAGGAAGCTATCAACGCCTGCAAGCAGACTTCTGAGAAGGCAGGTTGTGAAAAACCCTCGAGTGACTGTAAAAGACCTGCAGCAAGACTTGGTGTAACAGGCACTGAGGTTTCAGTGAGCACAGTAAGGCGCGTACTAAACGCAGAAGGTCTCCATGCCAGAACTCCAAGACGTAAACTACTACTGACCCAAAAGCACAAGAAAAGTCATTCAAAATCATATAAATAACCCACAGACGTTTTGGGATTCTGTTCTGTGGAGCGAACAGATTCTGGGATTCTGTTCTGTGGAACTTTTCGGCACGATGGATCAGCGGTACGTCTGGAGGAAGAAGAATGAAGAAAGAACACTCTGTCCACAGTCGAGCATGGTGGTGGCTCGGTGATGCTCTGCGGCTGCTTTGCATCCTCTGGCACTGGAAACCTGCGGCGTATGGAAGGCGAGATGGATTCATTGGAGTATCAGGAAATCCTAGGAGAAAACATTACGCCGTCTGTGAGGAAGCTGAAGCTTGGGCGTCATCGGACCTCCCAACAGGAAAATGATCCCAAACATACCTCAAATTCCACCAAGGCTTGGTAGCAGAAGAAGTCATGGAAGATTCTACAGGGCCGTCACAGTCACCTGACTTGAACCCAGTAGAAAATCTCTGGTGGGATGTGAAGGCGGCGGTTGCAGCACGCAAACCCAAGAATATTACTGAACTGGAGGCCATTGCTCATGAGGAACGGGGTAAGAGTCCTCAGACACGCTGCCAGAAGCTCTGCATCTCGTTTACAGCAGGTCATAACAGCAAAAGGATGCGCTACTAAGTACTAAAGATACTCGCCATGAAGGGGGTGAATAATTTTGAAACTGGAGAAGTCATACATTGCATTTTCAGTTGAATTTGGGGAAACCACTCGAAGAATTCATTTTGATTGCAACTGTACACACACACACACACACACACACACACACACACACACACACACACACACACACACACACACACACACACTTCATACCTGCAGTGCAGATGGTGAAAACCACCTGGACCGAATCGAAGAAGAAGAACATGACTAAGAGCGAGACAGATGCTCCGATTGGGAGGAACAGAGCCTGTGTAGAGTCGATGGTCTGAATACCTGAAAAACACACACACACACACACACACACACACACACGATTATGTATTCATAATACACGTATTAACAGTTTAGCTAATGTCAATCTGATCCCTAAATAAAACTCATGGTACATTCTTCAGTCAAATTACAGCCAAGCAGCAGCAGGTTGCAATACCAGTCCCAAATGACTTGACTCGGTAAGAGAGCGAGGGCAATGATACTGTAACAAGAACGAAACAAAACACAAAACCCTAATTGAAATCTTATCAAGGTTTCTATGTTAATCCCATTTAGCACAGAAGCTGATAGGTACAGTATACCAATACATCCTGTTTCTCCAAAGGGTCATTAATTTCAATTTTGTTTTGGGTGTGTGCAGACGTTTTTACATCACTGATAAGAAGAATACCTGAAAGTCCTGACGTTGTGGGGACGTTCGGCTTATCGGCACGAGATTTAAACAAAAACTGCAGGTTTCTTTTAAGGTTCCATTTTAGTTCATGAGGTTTAAGGTTAGAGTTCGGTGTTGTATGGCATTAATTAGCTGTATTATTAATTGTGCGTGTGTCTTAGGTCCTGTGTGTGTGTGTGTGTGCGTGTGTGTGTGTCTCACTGTTGTTGGAGTTGGTGTTGTTGAAAGAGCTGGCAGCTGTGGGATTTCCATCCTTGTCCTTGTCTTGGTTCTCACAGTCCATGTTTAACGACCTGGGCAAAAAACACACACACACACACACACACACGGTCAGCATGTAGTCCCAGCATCATAATCAGTGCAAAGCAGTATAACGCCCAAGCGCCTTGAGTTGAGTTTCACAGAAGCGTAAAAAAAAAAAAAAAAAACGTTCACAGGTGAAGAATTTTCTCTAATAAAGATAAAAATCAAAACAACGCGCTTTCCAACACCCCCCCGTCACGCTTTCCCAAATCCCTCTCGCTTTGTCTTCCGATCTCCGGAATCCGGTTTGTTTACACGGCATTCCAGCAGAGGTGCAGAACGTCCTGTTCCAGTCGGACAATCCAAACACACACGAGATCATTTTGAGATCTTGAACTAAATATTGACAACAAAAACAAAAAAAAAAATCTACTGGTGTGGGTACGGTGATGAACAGCAACCACCCGCAAGTTCCCGGCTGCGTGCACACCGGAGCCGATTTGCGTTTGGCCACGTCCATAAAACGGCACGCTCACTACATGCAAAACGGTTACTAGAACGACCAAAAGACGAAGAAACCAGAAGGCGGCAGAAGTTGAATAAAAAGGGAGCGGAAAAGGTCAGAACATGGAGAGAAATTACGGGAGTGAATTCGGCGTCTTGCATCCAGTGCGATGTAATCACGCTCGAAAGAAAAGACACGGAAACTGAGGTAAAAAAAACAAAAAAAAAAAAACAAAATAAAAACACGATACTGGTAATCCAGCGAGTTTGTGTTAGCAGTGGGAGGCCAAACCATATCAGAGCTGTTTTGATTCTTAACAGGCCACACCGGCTTTTGCCGAGTTTTCCGCGAGCGTCGCGGTCAGGAACGCTCGATTTTGCTGGGGCTTTTTTCCGAGCTCTGCGATGAGACCTGCGGAGTTTCGCGTTCTTTCTCGCGAAGAACTACTCGGATCGGCGCGATCGCACGGAACTGTTCCGCGGTGATGTTTGTTGGTAAACGAGACCTTTTCAGCCGTACTCGTTTTCGACGCACGTGAATCGAAGGGGGCTTCGGCCGAACGCGCGTCGTCACGACGTCACCCGACGCGCCCTGCCGAAATCCCGCGGTGATTTTTACACATCGAAAGCTCCTCCGAATACCGTGGCGTCCGCGTGATTTTGTGTTCGTTTCCGTAAAATGGACTCGGCTGCTTTCTATTTATTTATTTATTTATTTTAAACACGTATGTAAGATTTCATTAATGCCATTTAGTCCAAAATTAAACGAATTAGCGGTTTGAACTTGACGGCGTAATCCCTATATAAACTGTGCAGTAACTCATCCCGAATTATAAATCGATCAGTTGGGGATTACATGAGGTAGTAAATGTACACAAAACCTTTTCCCCCAAATATACGGGATTTTCATGAAGACCAAATGACAGGAATACGGACTAGAGGGGTGCTCTACAGGTTACTAGAGAGTAGCCGAATAATCGTTATGTTAAGGAGTCTTTATTGGTCACGTATACGTTACAGCACAGTGAAATTGTTTTCTTCGCATACCCCAGCATGTCAGGAAAGCTGGGGTCAGAGCGCAGGGTCGGCCATGATACAGCGCCCCCTGGAGCAGAGAGGGTTAAGGGCCTTGCTCAAGGGCCCAACAGTGGCAGCTTGGTGGTGCTGGGGCTTGAACCTCCAACCTTCTGATCAGTAACCCAGAGCCTTAACCAAGCACAAATTCCTTTCCATCACCGGGGTCTGGGACGTTTTCGGCATTCGATTCTTTTCGATTTTTCTGTCCAGCTGTCCGAGGCCGAATTGGCAACAGTCGAGAAACCATTTTCTCAGAAACAATTCACCAGCTGCTCTCTTCTCTGTGAATCGGTTCTGAAACTCTGAGTTCACGATTACTAAACAATAGCAATGAAATAACTTATCAAACGTGAGCAAGGTGATATGAATATTCCATTGTCGTATCACCCTGCCCTAGATGACGGTCCTACTTCAGCCCAGAAACCTAGGGGTTTCCCAATGTGGACACAGGAAGGGGAAGTGTCTAGGCCCTGAATTCTGGGCTTGGGTAAGAGTTGGTTTCTGTTCGACACGGCGTGTGACTGCGTTCCAGTGAGGTCAATGTCGTCATGGAAACAATATACGGTACAACATATAACTAACTGCTGCATCTTTCAGTGTTTAGAACTTTTATTGAAGATCAGGACCGGCCACAATCATGCTTTTTTAAAATAAATAAAAAAACAAAACCACACAGCTTTTTAAAAACTATACATCGATTCAACTATCCACAGAACCAATCATCCTTTCGTCCATCTATCCATCCATCCATCTCACAACAGATTCATTATGGGATGGATGGATAGATCTATCCACTGACCCGTCCATCAGTCCATCCTAATATCCGACGAGAAACCCTTAAATCCATCCATCCATCCATCCATCCACCCCATGATAGATCTGTCCAACCATCTATCCCAAGATCCAGCCATACATGAATGTCATGATGGATTCATTACGAGATGGATGGATCCATTGAATCATTCATCAATCCATCCTAATATCCCATGAGCCATCTATCCATCCCATGATAGATCTATCCAAACATCTATCCCACCATCAATCCATCTCACTATCCAAATAACCATCGATTGATTCATCCACCCTACTATGTACAGTCCATTCATCCATCACTCCCTCCCACAAAGCATCATCCAACCAACAAGCCATCCCACAATCCATCCATCAATCCCACAATCCATCCATCAATCCCACAATCCATCCATCAATCCCACAATCCATCCATCAATCCCACAATCCACCCATCAATCCCACAATCCATCCATCAATCCCACAATCCATCCATCAATCCCACAATCCATCCATCAATCCCACAATCCATCCATCAATCCCACAAGCCAACCATCAATCCCACAATCCATCCATCAATCCCACAAGCCAACCATCCATCGATGCCACAGTCCATCCTTACATCAATATCACAAACCATCCATCCATTTGTACCACAAAACTGAACTCTGAATATCAGAACACAGGAATTAAATAATGTAACAATAAAAGTGAAAGAGGGTTGTTTTCCCTCTTACACGTCCTTTTTATAATCGTATATAATGGGTCACTTCATGAAAACTGCAGCCACTCAAACGTAGACAAATCGCTGGCAGTAAAATTTAACACTGCGTGAATTATCATTAAATATCATGTAATGTGCAGCTTGAGATACACAGAAGATCATTTCAACGTCGGCCTGTTAATATCTACGCCTTTCTAAATTCTCCACGTTACCTAGTGTCGGGAATTGGGACGGTCCTTACTTCGCCTAATAGAGTCAATCGTTTTTGCTTTAATTCCTACCCTTTCCTGTAATAAAAGTCTTCCTATTTTAGTAGAGGCAACTTAATAGTTATCGATGGGAATGGTCGTTCAGGGTCACAGCCCGGTTTGGGTGTGAGGTCTTAGGAGTCTGCGTAGTTCAAATAAACAATTTAAAAGTTTGCACTTTTACGATGTGCTGTTTTGGGTACGTCAGTACATACAGGATTTCGGAGGGGTTTTTATTTATTTATTTTTTGCGACTGTTGTGGCCGAAAATGCTCGATTTTTGGAGTCTTTTGTGGTTGCGGAAAACTACCGCGGCAAAACCGCAATCGCGGACCTCGCTTGATTTTGCGCTAATTAATGAGATCGCAAACACCTGCAGGGACCCGAAACACCCGGGGCGTTATTCCCAAGCTTCGAACGTCCCGGCGGACCCCACGTTCGGGTATGACATGCATCACCCCGGAGTACTTTCGGCTCTCCTACGATAATCATACGACATGGCGGATCGCAAGCGTTTTTGACAATCTATGGTGTTCATTCTGTCCTGGTAAGTTACACCATGTTTCGCTCTCTCTCTCTCCATCCCGCCCCCCCCCCCCCCCCCCCTCTCTCTCCATCCCGCCCCCCCCTCTCTCTCTCTCTCCATCCCGCCCCCCCCCCTCTCTCTCTCTCCATCCCGCCCCCCCCCCCTCTCTCTCTCTCCATCCCGCCCCCCCCCCCTCTCTCTCTCTCCCTCTCCATCCCGCCCCCCCCCCCCCTCTCTCTCTCCCTCTCCATCCCGCCCCCCCCCTCTCTCTCTCTCCATCCCGCCCCCCCCCCTCTCTCTCTCTCCATCCCGCCCCCCCCCTCTCTCTCTCTCCCTCTCCATCCCGCCCCCCCCTCTCTCTCTCTCCATCCCGCCCCCCCCCTCTCTCTCTCTCCATCCCGCCCCCCCCCCCCCTCTCTCTCTCTCTCTCCATCCCGCCCCCCTCCCTCTCTCTCTCTCTCTCTCTCTCTCTCTCTCTCTCTCTCTCTAAAGCACGGGAAGAACATTCAAGCTCCGCCCTCTCAGGGAGGAGGCGGGAATCGAACCCCTGACCCTGGAGGTGCAAGACAGACCATTTCCTTAGATAATAAAGTCATCGTTATTTTCGTGTCCTTGTTACATGCACAGTAAATGTGATGCCTGATAACCCGTGTTCGAGTGGAGACATTATCTTTTGACCCATATGCCTTTATATCCGAGGATGATATCAGCGTAAGGGTGGGAACGTTCTTCAGAATTCCTTTCGCTGGAATTTCACCCTCGTGTCACAGCTGGCTGCAGTATTCATGCAGCGACTAATATGCGTTAGCGTTACACTTGAATGAAGTAGGTGCAGTAATTATAGTGTAATTTTATTTGTCAAAGGAATCATTTAATATACATTTGAAGCATGCGGAAGCACAAAACCGGTTGAACTGGCCTGATGTATGTAATTAATTTTATTTACACTGCATTGAAAAACCATACCAGCAGCATAGCATTGTTGGCTGTAATGTGTGGTTGTTGATAGAAATGTGTATGCTTGATTTAAGATCATATTTTTGTTGTGCGGGAACTTTGGGGAGAGAAGTGCCTGCTATGAAGACACTCCAGATCCTCGCCTGTCTGCTTCTCTGATGTAGCAGAGAGAGATCGGGCGTGTCAGGGGGGCAAAAACACACATCATGGAATATAGGTTTATTTACGTTTTTAAACAGAGCTCTAGAAGCTTACCTGAAGCTGCCGTAGACAATGAGGAGAATCGAAATGAGGAAGGTGGACACCTGGCTGGAGTCGACAAGGGAGTACGCCCTGTGGGGGGGGGACGACACACAAGAGAGAGAGTTAGAGAGAGAAAAAGTAAATATTGTCCGTTAAGAGAGACAGCAGAAGAAGCATTCCTGGTCAACTGCTTTCTTAAATCTGCAAGGAGCAATTACGGGGCCAAGCACGGCAGAGGCAAAGTTCGTAAACACCAACACTAACACAGATACCCTCATGTTATGATGCCCATGACGTATACGACGTTTGGTCTGAATACGCTAACGCACAAATCAGTGCACGCGTAAATATCAAGCTTAAGTTTGATACGTTCACACCACCATTTAATTCTCTGAATATTTTTGAACAAAATCTGACTGGAGACTTTTAAAAAAAAAAATTTTTTATATCCAAATCAAACAACGTAAAACAACGTGCATTTCTGTCTGTATAAAACTACATAGAATCAAAATTAGCTACGCATAGAGGTTTATTGCTTACAGCAGGTTCACCGTACTTACAAATAAATACGTGTATAAATTCTCCCAAAAAACTTTGAATAATAATAATATTAATTTTAAAAAATCTAATAAAAAAAACCAAAAAAAAAAACCACAACAACAAAAAAATCCCCCAAAAAACAACTGAAACATAAATAGAGCTCCAAGAAGAAATAGAGCTCCAAAGCCGGCTAAAATGCCCGGTTTCCACGGCCTCCGGCGTTCGAAAGCTGCTGAAGGGCTCTTTCTAACCGGTATAACGTGGTCCTGGAACCGTACAACGCGTGTCGATCGTTTTCCCCCAAGTGGAGATCTCGCCGACTCGCTATGAAAGCACGTGATCATGTGACCACCTCCGGTGTTCAACTGTATTACATACATGACTAATATGCAAGTTAATGAATTTCACCGATTTTTATTTGGGTGCTGAATTTAAATTAAAATGTTCAAATGTATTTGTGTTATTTTCAGTATTCCGTCTTTTATATATTAGACAGCCCAATTGTCCTTGAGGTCAGAAGAGTAATAACGTGTTCTGAACGTCGTCAGTGTTCCGACTCGAATGCAAAAACAATAACGTGGCACTGCTGGCTGTTTTCGCTTCATCACCCAACACGTTCATAATATTCTACAAGATGAACATTTATCCGTTCATCACTATTTGTCGCTGTAAACTGTGCGATATCACCTTCGTCACTTATCTGTATATAAACGAGGTGTTACTCGTCTGTATGTATTCATATTCGTATTCATCGGTACATACACTGAGCTGTCCATAGTGTACATATTATGATTTTTTTTCTATTCCTATTATATATATAAAATTTCAGACATTTTTGATATTCTATTCCCATTTAACGTGCATTCTTTCATATCTTGTTTTTTGTGTAATTGAGCTGCTGTAACGAAGGAATTTCCCCAGTGTGTGATCAACAAAGTCTTATCTTAGCCTTTTTAGTCACTCGTAGCAGTTTAGAAGAAAACTACTTAATGCTTAGTTACAGCTAAAAACCTTGTTGCATTTACATACGGTCCTCATTTCAGATTTGCAAGCATTCCTGGCCATGGTAATGGTTAAGTTGGGGGGGGGGTGTAAGAAAAAAAGAAAAGAAAAAAAAAGACAATGCGACCGCGAGGCGATTGCACCTGCTACGTCCGGTATATTTGTGCTGTAATACAGTAGCGTGATGTGGCGAGAGAAAAAAAAAATTCTGAACCGCAAGCGGTGAACCCTGACACACACATTTTGTAACATGTAAAGTGGAAACAACAACAAAAAAAAAAAAAAAAACGAAACAAATTAAAAAGGCAGAGCAGACCTGGTTAGAGGCGACGGCGTAAACCGACTAATCTCTGAACGGCAGCAACCAAAAAGCACAGCGGTTTGTTTACCCACACACACACACAAACACACACACACACACACACACACACACACACACACGAAACCGGGTCGCCTCTCGACAGCAATTAAAATAATTGTACAGGAAGCAGAAACCTGAACTAATTCTTACTAACAACCGAGGAGTTGCATTCTGTCTTACGAAAAAGAGCAGGAACTGACTCCTCTCACGGATTAGCCACAACGTTGAAACGATTCTACACCACGTGTTTCTTAACAAATTAAAAAATCGTAACCGCTGTAGTGCAAGGGGGATAAAACGCGCGCCGTTGTGGGAGATTCCGTTGCGAACTCGGCGTTTACGGACCCGTCCGTCACTCTAAACCCTGCGCGCAAACACGCCGAGGGTGTGGAATGTGTTCGGCTCCCGCGAGGGTCACGTTACTGCATATAACCACGTTACGGTATATAACCACGAGACACCTAGAGAAAACGCAGAGGACGACGAGGATCCGTAAGGACGCACCAGAACGCCGCTGTGCCTCAGATTAGACCAGTTACGACGAAAGATGAGAAGATCCCCTTCGAAGAAACACCCACTCTGCCGGAGCGGTTCGGCTATCGGACGACGCCGTGAACTCGGGGGTTAAAAGGTCAACTCGGCACAAACCGACAGGGGTTTTCACCACCGACGTGAATCCAGTGACGCAACGTTTCATCAGAACGAACGCGATTTCGCAAAACGCCACGGTTACAAGTAGGATCCAGACGCTCGGCGGACGGCATTTGGGAATCTCTCACGGATTCGGTTTCTCAACAGCGGTCGAGTCGGACAATTTAACCCTTGTGCGTCATTTAAAAAAAAATGAAAAAGTTACACATAGGTCCACAGTCCGAGAACGTCCAAAATCCGTCGGGAAAATATTAGACATTTATTTACCGTTTTTCCCACTTTCACCGACTTTTTAATTTTTCAAACCGGCATCAGTTCTGATCATAAATCACCAAACCTTCATTCGGTTTCAGAAGCGTAACCCTTTAAACGCGGGGTCCTTTACATCACGCAAAAATCTTCAACGCTCAGGAACCTTCTCTGACTCGTATACACGGGGTGGGGTTTGTGAGTTCCACTGCAATATCGTTTCCTGCTTTCAAACTGTTCTCAAACACACACAACGTTCAGTACATACATACAAATCAGAACTCTGATACACACACACACACACACACACACACACACAATTATATCTGCATGATTTATTCAGTTGTTCTGCAGTTCTCTAACACAGCAGAATCAGAAAAAAAAAAAAAAGGAAAAGCATGGATTTTCCCCAGACGCTAAACCTGAGGTGATACGACACATTTCAGAAATGTTTTTGAAAAATTGTCAATAAAAATAAAAGCCTGTTAACGTGACGGGGATTAAATATCGAATGGGTTTCAATGGGGACATTTTTGTCCATAAGGTCCCGAGTGTAAGTATTTTGTGTACCTCGTTTAAAATAGATTCGTGAAAGCACAATGAGGGGGAGATCTGAAAATTCCAACAAAAACACACACCTTTTGCAAAAAAAAATTATGCTGTTTGCATTAACACAGACAAAACAAATAATAATAATAATAATAATTAAAAAAAAAACGTTTTTAAATGGAAAGACAAAATCGTCCATAAGGACGAGCAAGGGTTAAAGTCCGTTGGAAGGCGTGGCGTCTGTCGCACGGAGATCTACGAAAATAAATCGTGTTGTGTCTGGATTAAGTCGAAATACACGGGCTTCGCCCAAAAACCGAAACCACGTGTTGTTTATCAGAGAATTCACTATACAAGAATTCATTCAATTCAGTCCCTACAGGACTACGAGTTTTTTTTTTGCGGCCAAAAATGCAAATAGCGTCACAGATTTTTTTTGGGGGGTCCGCGGCGAAATCGTTTGAAATTCGTCAAACGACGCACGTTTGTGTGAACGTGAACGGTGGTACACGATTTGTATTTTTCATTTGAACGGTGGCACGATTTACGCGTTCACAAACAGAAAACGCAAGCGTGAATACAACTTGCAGTCGGGTTCGGCCATAAGTCCGGAAACTACTTCCGCATTCAAGACAAGACAAGACAAGAGTTGACTTCTGACACGATTCCGTAAAGGCGTCTTTATTCATTAAAGTCGTCACGACTCGCAAAATTACCACTTACAAGGCACCAGAAACGCAATATCATGGGGCGTGACGGGACGACGGGACGACGCAAGCGTTTTTAAAGAAGCGTAACAACTTGGATCGCGAGAGTGGGCGTCAGGGTTAGGAGGAAGGGTGGGGACGGGACGGGACGGGACCAAAGAAACCGAGCTCTAGAAATCAAAACGGAAGAAATCTTAAAATAATTAGCAACAAACAAACAAACAAACAAACAACAGGAACTGGGACGTATTGTATTTACATGGGACTTCATGGGGTTTTCCATCCAGCTCCCTTATGCTACGTTAAAAGTTCCAATAAAAATACTTGAAAAACTAACAACAAACAAACAAACAAAAAAAAGACATGAATGAATGAAAAAAAAAATGCAGCTACTGGGGGGGGGGGGGGGGGGGGGGGGGAATTGATCAGAAAATCTTTCAAATCAGACGCAGTACATTTGGAAATTGAGAAAATCCAAACTAAGAGATAATGTGACTTGTGACTGGTGTGTATGTATGATATGATCTGATATATGATATGATCTGATATGATAGCTCACAGGTTAAAGGATCTGGGTGACTGATCAGAAGGTCAGGAGGTCAACCCCCAGCACTGCCAAGCCACCACTGTTGGGCCCTTGAGCAAGGCCCTTAACCCTCAACTACTCCACTGTATAAATGAGATAAATGTAAGTCGCTCTGGATAACAGGGCCAAACGCCGTGAATGAATGAACGAACGTAAATGTGGCAGGTTGGTTTGTAGGACTGAATGAACAAAAAGAAAAGAAGAAAAAAAAACCCAAGCAAAATAATGCAAAGTAAACATCTCTGGAAACTGGAGAAATCCAGACTGATGATGTAATATGATGTATAGTGAGTCAGTGTTTTTAAGAGTAATTGGAGGCGATAAAGAAATCTACATCGTTAACGGGCGTTGGAAAAACGATCCTCATCAGCGAAGCCGAAAGTCTAAACACGGCTTCCCAGCCCGAGCGTCTCGGGGACGCAGGAAGTAAATACGCCATGATATCAGGGTGGACAGAGAGGACCGGGGAAGTGCGAGAGTGTGGGGGAAGAAAAAGCACTAAAATAAACGACGCTGAAAACATGACCACCTTTCGGATCTTTTCATACGCAACCTCTTCCAGTTTCACAGTTGGCCACAGTGTAATGACCTCACCACGGACTTTCCCAAAATACCCACTAAACATGTTTCCGTTTTCCCGTGTGTGTGTGTCTCGGCTTGAATTTGACACCGCAGTAGTGATCGCCTAACCATTTAAAATACTTCTTATACACAACCCCTCCGTTTCCACAGGCTCAAAAGTAATTGGACGACCCAACGATTATAAACCTAAGGATTGTTTTTAACACTAGGACGCAAATCCTTTGCAGCGACCGGCTGAAACCTGAAACGCACGGACGTCGTCGAATGCCGAGTTTCCTCCGTCGAGATGCGCAAGGCACGCCGGGTGTAGCCGATACGACCATTTGAAACGTCCTGAGAAAGACAAACCAAGAAAGACGAGAAACGTGGACCGGGGTCGGCCAAGGAAAACATCGGCGGTTGAGGACAGACGTCGCGAGAGCGGTGAAGAGAACGCCAAGAAGGGAAGTCCGGGAAATCAACAACCTTCACGGGGCAGGGGTGAAGGCTGAGATCACGATCCCACCGTTCGGAGAAGGTTTCGAGAGCGGAGACGGATTAGAGGCCGTGCCACGGGATGCAAACCGCCCGTCGTCAGCGGTGAGAATAGGAAAGCCAGATCGGAATTACGGAGACGAGCCACGACGGTTCTGGAACCCAGATTAACAAAAGTGATGAAAAGGCCAAAGTCCGGAGAAAGAAAGAATCTGCTCATGATCCAAAACATACACACGAGCTCTAGAGTCCAGCTTCAGTCCACCGGTCCTACCGATGGCGGTAGTGTCATGAAGTCATAAGATTCAGTACAGAGATTCAAATCTTTCTATTTGACGGCAATGAGATGTTCTGCCATTCTTCAGAGACTATTTTTTTCAGCTGGATTCGTCAGGCGACATACTTCGTCATATCTTTCACGGTCTTTAGAAACTCGTGTGTGGTTTTGGCAGTGCGCTCTAGGATCGCAATCGTGCTGGAATATTCCTGCTCTGCCGAGCTTCTGGAGACTGCGGATCATCCCGTCAGCCGGTATTTTGGTACAGCCGCGGGCATTCGTGGTGCCCGTCTATAAAAGTCATCCCCGCAAGCCTCGTATCGTCACACTCCCACCACCGCGCTTCACTGTCAGGACTATACATTCACCGTGGAAGATCTGGCCAGGTTCACGCCCAACACGCCGGACCCCATCAGAGCCGAACAAATTTATCTCGGTCTCATCTGACCGAAGAACGTGCTCCTAATACTAACCGAGATTGTTCTCATGTTCTTTAGAAAAAATTTAAATCGTTCGGCTTTGTGCCGAAGAACAAGCGAGGCTTTTTTTTTTTTTCCCCTCTTGGACGCCGTCCATAGAGGTTGACGTTATGCAAATGTTCTTCAAACTTTCTGAGCGTTCACGGAAACTCTGATTTCTACTGATAACCCCTGTGCTGAGTCTGAAGCACTCGCCCGTCTGTTTTTCAGAGCTAGACTGTGCAAGTGAGCGCACTTTCTGTCTAATCAGATCATCGATCTAATCGTAGCTCGCTTCTTGGGCATGGAGGCAGCTGCAATATTATAAAATGCAGAATTTAACCGCACGACGGCTGCTATGAACGACGACAAAGCCAGCAAAGCTCGCAGTTCAGTCCAACACGCCGAATCGGCGCTCTTACCGTACGGCAAGAACTCTATGCGTTGCTTTGTGGCTCATGTTTGCACACAGTGGCATTGGCTGAGAAAGTTGATAAAGAGCGTCGTGAAACCTTAACTCACACGTCTTAGATATAGTTTGGTTAACTCACGAGACCCAGTTTAACTGTCATCAATTGTTGTTTACACTCACTGCATATCATCGTGACAGTATTTACAATGCCTCCCACTGATGCACGAATATCAGCACCCTTGGTAAATACAAGCAACGGTGGTGAAAAATTCTCTCAGATCCTTTGCCATGTATTCACTCAACCTAATCAGGCATTACAGGACTCAGAGCTGTTACCTTGGCAAAGGGACCAAGCACACAGTATTGACTAAGAAGGTGCCAATAATTACACACCTATATTTAACGAGGATATTTTTTGATAAATCTGTCTTGCGTTTGCAATTGTTTGATATCCATGAGAGCATTTCTGTGAACTTTTTCTGTGAAGCCAATTTACAGAGCCTTCTTTGCTCGTATTTACTATAATCAGGGTGCCAATATATCGAGACCTTTTTAGCTGTACTCATGCCCGACGCGAGTGAATAGAAGGACGATTTAGATGAACGCGTGTTGTGATGCCGTCACGTGACCCGGATTAGCGGGAAAATCCGCAAACATATGTAATAACCGTAAGCTCTGACGAATATCGTGGCGTTTAATTGATCTTGCGTTCATACGTTTTGTTTTTTTTTTTCTCTTCACGAAATATTGACCGATTCCCACGTGTTTGCTTCACATTTCTTCGGACGGAATCATAACGCTTTGAAACTTTCCACTAAATTGTGCGATCTGATGAGGACGGAGCGTCGCCTGACGCTCTCCCTCGGTCTAGACGACGACGACCCGCAGACAGATGATTCGCTACAGGTCTGTCAATCATCTCGCATGCTCATAAACGCCCACCTCGCTGTAGAAACTTCGGCGTTCGGTCTCCGTACAATAACCGACGGATTTGTAGAAACAACTTCCACAGACGAAACATGAAGGCGATAAATATACGATGGTGACCGGATATGGTTTGTACGTGTCTTTCATGCGACTTGAGGTATTTTTATTTTATTTTATTTTATATATAAGAATGCTGGGTCAGGGGTTAGTGATCAGAAGGTCAGGAGTTCAAGCCCCAGCATGCCAAGCCACCACTGTTGGGCCCTTGAGCAAGGCCCTTAACCCTCAACCGCCCAGCTGTATAAATCAGATAAATGTAAGTCGCTCTGGATAAGAGCGTCCGCCAAATGCCATAAATGTAATGCAAGTGAACGAAGAGTATAAGTATGCCTCGTGACGAACTGCATATTATTCTTAACTGAAGGAAGAGTACAGAGCGCTCCTAGCGCACCTTTTATTTTCATTCATTTGGCGAATTGT
Source organism: Ictalurus punctatus (assembly GCF_001660625.3). Classification (NCBI taxonomy): domain Eukaryota; kingdom Metazoa; phylum Chordata; class Actinopteri; order Siluriformes; family Ictaluridae; genus Ictalurus; species Ictalurus punctatus. Next base: position 23,595,232 of record NC_030431.2, read on the forward strand.
AGTAACCTTCATTTCCAGGTCAGACCAGCACCTGTCTGCCTGAGGGTCCGTCATCCGGGCCAACTCGCTAGAACATCTCTCAACCTCTTCTAAAACACCTCTTCTACGGATTTACGAGCACCCGGACCTATTAATAGTTTCTCGCTCTCAGGTTTACGAGCAGCACGAATACGTGGCTCCGAACTTTCAAGCGTTCATGACTACAGGTTTTGAAGGACGTGTGGGGTTTATGACGCCGAACACGTGTGCACCTGGCGGATGGATGGCAACTAAACTCTCTCAGCACACACACACACATACATATACATACACACACACATATAAATAAATAAATAAAATACCTTCAGTACGAAAAAAAAAAAACATACAACAACAATGCAGGCTTTGTAGAGCGACGCCCAAACTGCCAGAATCAGCTTTTTATTGAGGTTTAAACATAAGCAGGCAAACCTGCGTTCCAACGCCGGACCTTTCACTCGGGCTGTACAAGGGATCGTATTGTACGCGTGCTCGTAACTCGCGTGCCCTCGGTCGAACTCGCGAATCCGATCGGTCGGAAGGTGTGTGGGGGTTTCTTTTCGGCCTCAGAAAATAGTTCCGGCTGTAACGTGGACGACGGGTTAACATTCACGCGCTCGTTCTAATAAGTCATCGTTTCTATAGTAACCGCTCGTACACGGGGACTTGCGCCAAATAATCCGAGACTAATGATAAACAGTGCTCAAATTTTTTTTTTAAAAATCGTCGTTTAACAAAGTAAAACGTATATAATAGTTGACGCGGTGATGTTATTGTTAGGAGATGTTTATTTATTCGGGGTTTATGGAAGATGTTTCGGTTGTGAGCACTTCCCTGAGCTGGAAAGTCTTCGGGATGGAGGAGTTTACACTTTCCAGATTCTTGGTAAAAATGATAGGCTGTGATTATTTTTTTTTTGAGAGAGAGAGAGAGAGAGAGAGAGAGAGAGACAGAGAGAGAGAGACTGGTGAGGAAATGACTATGACAGCAATAACAAACTTGTCTCTCAGTCGTCCCAGGACGTTAAATCTAACTATAAACTGTTAGAATGCGTGACATGTTGTGCATAACACACTCCAGACCATCCTGCTGTATAAAAATAACGCATTTCAGCGGCGTAGCGGCTAGAGATCGCACGGTATGCCGGCACGACAGCGGTATCGCCATACTAAAGCTTCAAAACCCCGCCGATGCCACTGCATTCCATGATGGGTAGTATCGTCAGTACGGTAGTACCGTAAGGAACGTCGTATGTGCGGCAGTTAACATCGTCGCTAAAACGACGCGTCTCGCCGCTCTTACACGACACACAAAAGGTTAGCGTATTCAGGTTCATGTAATCTAAACTGTTTACCTTAATCTTTAAAGAGTTCGTGGTTGATCATAAGCGAGCTACTGCTACGCTAACCGCTGTGTGTAAATACTAAAATTAGCCGTGTTTGATCGTAAGCATTTTTTATATATATATAAATAAAACACGTATTTCTGTACATTTGGATTTGAATTACGAATGAACACAATATTGCGTGGTATATATCGTGATTCTTCAGCCGGTATGGTATCATAAGATATGTTTACGGTATGGTGAGCGGCGCTCCACTTGCGCGTCGCGCTGCATCACGCCACCGCCCCGGTGTGCATTATTCACGTATAACAGCAGGGTCCGTCGCGTGTTATTCTTTACACGTCGCAGCGCTGTTGAATTATTGATCGACCAGATCTTGATTCGATAACGGAAGGACTCGCAGTAGCCGTAACACATAACGGCAGATTTACATCAGTACCCTCGGTCCAACGAGGATACTTTCCGGTAAAGAGCCGTTTACACGGTGCCTCCAGCGTCAGTTTATGCTTTCCGGTTTCTCAGGAACATGACGGCCTGCGTTTTTTTTTTTTTTTTGTCTTTTGACCTTCGAGAGAAAGGAAAAAAAAAAGAACCCGATGGGGAAAACGACGGCGTTGTTTAAACTATAACCTTGCCTTTCTGCGTTTATCAATACGCTTACGCTGTCGTTTTATTTTGTGGTCTTGTTCACTTCCCGCTTCTGCTTCATTGTCATTTTCTCAAAGAACGTTTTTGTCCCCCCCCGTCTGAAGACGGCAAACAGAGGCCATCCACGTCTAAAATAATAGAGAAATCTTCATTTAAGGTACGTTAAACACGCGACGTTTTAACGGGTGACGGCTTAAACGAAACCGACTTCATGTTAAAACAGATCAATTTCCTGGTTACTCAACCGCACTTTTTGACCATGGAGCACTCAGTTACGGAAGGGATTTATTTATTTATTTATTTATAATCGCACTATCTGGGGTCACCCAGATGACGACGGGTTCCCTTCCGAGCCTGGTTCCTCTCAGAGGTTTCTTCCTCGTTTTGTCTCGGACGTTTCCCCTCGCCGCCTCGCTCATGAGGGATAAATTTATCCGTTTAAAACGTATATCTGCAATCTTGTGACAACGTGCACTGTTAAAAGTGCTATACAAAACAACACTGACCTGTCGAACATGAACCAACCCACTTTGCAAATACTCCACAGCGTTAAATGCGCCAATGGGAGGACAAAAACAATCAAACGTCGCGTCGTTCTTTAATAAATAAATCGCAGTCGCCAGATTGCGGGGTTAGAAGGGAATTAAACACACGTCTGTGTGCTATTATAGTAACAATGGAAAATTGGTTTCATCTCATCGCATACTTTATGAAAACACAGACAGGGTGTAAAAGGTATTGGCTGAATTATAACGACCTTTGGGTGGGGATAATTGGATACAATGTTAATTGCCAACACACACGGGTACAGTACGGTACAGTATCTCCACCCAAATTTTGTATTTTTATTTGTTAAATGCTGCTCGCGTACGTGACGTTGACAGACAACACAGATCGGACACAAACAACATGCTTGTGATGGTCTGCGGAGATCTGATATGGTACTCCAGAACTAACAGACAACAAGGCATGAATGAGAGCACATCCAGAATATCAGGTTTAAGTAGAGTACACGGGGGTACAATATAACCTGCTGTGCAGTCAGGAACTGCTTGCTGGCAGCACCAGTTGAGAAAATTCAACCAGATGGTGGATTCTGAGCTGATCCCACAGTAATGCTCAGTAAAATGTGAAAAATGTGATTCAATCATTTTACAAATCGGTTGTCCAAGGTCCACTTGGCTGGAATTTCCTCTGTTCTGATGCTCAAAGTGTCCAAGTGTTTACTAAAGGGTCTCCCGTTTTATCGCGCAGAAGAGAGACGTCTTTTTGTACCAGTGTACCCCGATGTTAAATGTCAGAGATACTGGCAGGTGTGGAAATATCTCGCAGAGTAAACGTCGCTGGATTAGGTGGCCGAGTAACAATACGTCTCACAAACTTAGTGGGGGAGGGTTTGGTGGATGATTCCTTTCTTGGGACAAAAAAACTCCAAGGAAATCCTCATGGATCATCTGCTCATCTGAGGAGAGGATTATGGAAGTATTTAAATGGAGTCTTTTCCAGTCAAAATGCTCCCCAAAACCAACAGTTTGAACAAACATGCTGGGATGGAACATTTCACTATGGAAAAAGGGATTCAGATCGACCAAAATGGAAGTCAGAGAAGATCTGGGTTTGGTTTAGGGCAGAAATTTATGGGAAAAAAATTTGCCCGGCTTCCCCCGCAATACATTATTTGTTAGCTTTGTTGCTTCGGGGAAAAAATGAAGAAGCAAACACCGGACAGGTATTAAACATCCATCCATCTTCTGTAACACTTATCCAACACAGGGTCGTGAGGCGCCAGGAGCCTATCTCACGGGGACTCGGGGCACGAGATCCCAGGGGACACCCTGGATGAGGTGCTGCAGTACCTGGAGGAAACTCCTGAAGCACAGGGAGCACGGGAATGAGACAGGGAGCACAAGGGCAGAGACGGGAATCGAACCCCCAACCCCAGAGGCGCCAGACAAACGTGCTAACCCCTAAGCCTCCAAGGCATTGAACGCGTACTGGTCAAATAACCACATTTAGGGTAAGGGATTAGAATGATGTACATCTGATATGTTCAAACTATTTCGTTAACGTTTTGTTATCTTAGGATCTTTCAAGTCGTCTTTATCCTAAACGACCTGATCCGACTGTGTAACGGTAATCAATGATTGTTGTGTCGACTGATTGTTATCAGATTAGCCGAGTCAGCTTCTCCGATCCCTCAGATCTCACGGTCATGACATATATAGTGGTAGGAGAAGGAGTAGAAGGAGTGGTAGTTATGGTAGTAGTAATTGATATTTTTCTGTCCTTTTGCATTCTTCACACGCAGGGCATGTAAACTCTAACGTTATATTAATGTGAGTATTTTAAATAACCGATTGCTCAAGTTTCTCATCATCCTGCGGCGTCGTATCAGCATTCACATACAGATTTGCGTTTTTTTTCTTCCTTCATTTCATATTGGCAGAACGTTGTCGTCAGGTGTTTTTGGTCAGAATAGTGAGAACAGTACATCTCAACTCACGATCTAAGAATTCTTATACGATTTTTGTTAAAAAAAAAAAATCAGTACAACTCAACACTGTGTAAACCCCTGCTTTATGGAGAGATTGTGCAACTGCCCCACTTCACACACACACAACAGGCATTATTTAATAGTGGCTTTCTCCTGATTTGTTCAACTTAGTGGTGTAACGGTCCAACAACTTGGACTGACGCATCCATTTAAAGGCAACGAGTGAAGTGAATTTCTGCAAAGATCATAAACCGATTATATCTAAATAAACCTGGGGTTGTTTTTTTTTTTTTTTAAAAAAAGGACAAAACTGGTCCATTTTTTTAAATTAGTAAAATGATACCACTGAAGTACCATTATGTGTTTATTAAAGTTTAACGCAAAACCATCTAAAACTCCATCTAGCCGAGTTTTCACAATTGCCACAGCCAGCAAGCAGTTCCCGACTACACATCTGATCCTATTACACCCTGCTGTACTCTCCTTAAACCTGAAAAATACTTCCAAACTGACGTGTAAAGACTTTAATAAGCCAGCAAGGTGATTCTACCACGTAACTCTGATACTTTTAAAAACGGTCGTTTTCCATGTGATTATTTGTGACTTAACCCGAGTTAGGCGTACGATTCTGAACAAAGTTGGTCACGTATCAATCGGATGCTACTAATTGCAGATTAGTAGCAGATTCAGCGATATCGGCAAACGTAGAATCAAAGTCATATTGTACCGTATTGTGTGGAAGCCTGACGTTTACGTCCCTGGCGCAAACGTGAGGTGTCGGCGCGTAATAATTAGCTTTACGCTATCTTCACACCAAGTTATTTTTACTTAATACTCTCACATCCCGACGTGTTCCTCACTTTGGATCTCGTGTAGTGTAACAAGCGGAGGGATTCGCAACACGTAGCTCATGCTATAGTTACAGTATTGAGGAGATTCGCACTACTCTGATGACGGTGTCTTTTTTCTAACTTGTCCAACTATAAATTAAAATAATAATAATATCTGTTCTGGTTATATTGGCTTGTCCCGGGTGCCTGGGCTGCTGATTTGTACAATGTAAACCAAGTCATTTTCTTTCTCTCTCTTTTATTTTTTTTTACATATTTATGTTCAGCTGATGTTACTGGCAATTGAAATGCATCCAACTTCAATACCACATTTGAGAGTAAAGCCGAAAATGCGAGATTCAGCGCTAAAAATAAATAATCGTGGTTATGACTACCGACGCTGCTTTGACACTGCATGCAAATGCTGAAGAGGTGCAAATTCAAATAGTCATTAGGACAAACAACTATATTTACCGACACAAGCTAAAGCTTGATCTCAACTCAAAAACAAATGATTTCTGATTAATTTTGTCTTTATTTGACCGAGAAGTCAGACCAGAAGTCATGCACAGTGTGAACCCGGCTCTCGGTTAGGTCAATTTTTTGCTTCCGATGTTCTGCAACTGACCTCAGAACTGTAGCTATAAAACATACAAATAACACATTTGAGAGCAAAGTTGAAAATGTCATTGTTATTTTTTGTCGTCTTATAAAAAAAATAAATAATAAACTGTCTCATATTATCGGATTTGGATCCCTTTTGAGTGTGAACACAGACTGTGTCGAAGCGGAGCAAAGCAAATTGAAGTCCTTTCTAGGACAAAAACACGAGTAAAATCAAAAAATATTTTTAAAATACCATTAGTAAACAAAGTGAAACCACAAATTCCCTCTAAACAGGGACGACAAGTGTGCTGTTCTTAATTTAGAAGGGAAAACCCAGTGTTGAAGGAATTTTGTGACAGAAACCTTGTTGAATGGAGACTGAGGATTAGCCTGCGTTAATGAGGCTTAACCCGCAATTACTGCACTTGCTAACTGCTAATATAGCAGGCTAAACAAATCACTCGTATATAAAGCGCGCCTTAAAACAAATAACACCTCGAAAATACGTACAGAAGTGCACGTTCGCTGTGAATATCGGTAATAAAAACGTTCAAAAAAAGAGAGAGGGAAAGAGAAAAGGTGTAACTAGCTGAACTGTTTTGCTAGGTGAGCCAATACTGCGTCGCTTGCTTATTAGCTGCTAGCACCAACTAGCAGCGCTTGCTAGATTTGCAGCTTCTCTTCCTTCATTTTTGTTGCTATTATCACAAAGTTAGGTGTATGATAAAACCTATGGTGTGTTATTGGTGGCTTATACATAATAATAATGATATCAGAGCGCTCTTGAACAACAAAAAAATGCACCGTAATTATTACATATGAGGAACATTTGCTAGTTTTGGATGAGCCTTGTATACATATTACTATTCACTCTAAAACGAGGGTAAAAATCGACATAGATGACGATTATACATCTAAAATTGATTTATTTTTTAAAAAACCTAGGTGTAAAAAAGTTTTTAAAAAAAGAAAAGAAAAAAGCTGAGGTAGGTGGATTGATATCTAGCTAGTTAGCTAGTAAGGTAGCTAGCTAATTAGCAACGGGTTTTTTTCCCCCTTTGTTGGTGGTTAGCACACCGGCTAATGCTAAAGCTTGTTTAGTGCGGATGCAAACAGCGCGAGCGCTTTAACAGGCTGGAGCCATTGCATTTAATACATCGCAATTTAAAAAAAAATGTTTATAACAGTGCAATGATGTTAAAGGTGTCGTGTAGACAATGATTTTCTTAGCTTGATCTAAAAACAATAAATGCATTAAAAAAAAAAAACACGCCTTGAAGCTTAAACGTGAGCCTCCAGTCATTGTTGGTGCATCTATTTATGCAGAAATCATGCATATAAAACGTCTCGTGCTTATGACAACACTCAGGTGTGTTAGTGGAGGATAAATCAGGACATATGGTGAGAATGACGACTGGCAAAATAAAAAAAGGCGTTTTAAATATAAAATGTATCGTAACATGCCCATTACGGCGAATGCGCACTCACCAAGAGTAGCTTTGCTCCGCCATGTCGCCGAGGACAAACAGTCAGCAGAACGGCGAGACCGCGATGGAGAGCGAGAGAGAGGGAAATAAAAGGATTTTATTCCCTCCACACTTTCAATGTCCACCTTCTTTAGTGAAGCCCTTTTGGTAACAACATGGCGATCGCTTATTTCCCACCAGACGCTGGCTCGCAGCAGTAAATGGCCAAAGACAAAGCGCTCAAAGCGGTATTTGATCAAAACAACGACCTCCTGGCGTGTTGTTGTATTTGTATTATTTTTTTTACTACCCTGATCCAGGTATCAAAAGCTTATTAGACTATCTGTAAATCCATTTTCCTCCCCCGGGAGGATTTTCTTCTCCGTCTGCATGCGAATCCAGCCTGTGGTCTGTTACAAAAAAAAACCCGAATGAAAGCGGCGCAGAGAGCTTTGTTTTGTATGGCAAGATCATCGAGAACGCGCACAGAGTCTCGAGGACGCGCCTTGTACGCGAGCACGCATCTGGAACGCGCACAGTTTGTCACTCGTGCAGAAATGATTACTAATTGTGTTACTGTTGTCTAAAAATAATAATAATAATTCATTCATTTATTCATTCATCCCCAGTAAAAAAAAAAGACTCAGAGCTTTATTATTATTATTATTATTATTATTATTATTATTATTATTATTACTTTTTTTTTTTTTTACACTTTCTTAGTTTTTTTTTTAAACAACCACAAATTTTAGATGTATAATCGTCAACTACGTCGATTTTTAACCCCGTTTTAGTGTGAATAGTAATACTGTATACAACGCTCATACAGTTATAGTGTCAGCTGTATGGCATAATCGAACTGTAACTCATTCTAATGCGTTATTGCTGACACACATAATATTTATTTATTTATTTATTTATTTTTAAAAATTTTGTGAACCTGACTTATGGGATATCTTTGCAAACTTGTACAAATGAATGTAACAAATAATGAGAGACCTTCTACATATGAGAAAATGTCAAAAACTTTCAGACAGTGTGGAAACTCTTACTGCAAAACATAAAACTAACTAACTAACTAACTAACTAACTAACTAATAAATAAATTAGCAAAATATAGAAACCGTTACTGCTGTTACTACTGCTACTATTACTACTACTACTGCTATTACTACTAACAATTATACTGCTACTATTACTACTACTACTGCTGCTGCTATTATTACTACTACTACTACTAACTACTACTACTGGTATTACTACCAATAATAATGCTGCTACAATTACTACTACTACTACTACTACTGCTATTACTACTAATAATTATACTGCTACTATTACTACTACTACTGCTGCTGCTATTACTACTACTACTAACTACTACTACTGCTATTACTACCAATAATAATGCTGCTACAATTACTACTACTACTACTACTACTACTGCTATTACTACTAATAATACTACTGCTACTACTACTACTACTACTGCTGCTGCTATTACTACTACTACTACTACTGCTATTACTACTAATAATACTACTGCTACTATTACTACTACTACTACTACTGCTATTACTACTAATAATAATACTAATGCTACTGCTACTACTACTACTACTGCTATTACTACTAATAATAATACTGCTACTATTACTACTACTGCTATTACTACTACTAATAATACTGCTACTATTACTACTACTACTACTGCTATTACTACTAATAATAATACTGCTACTATTACTACTACTACTACTGCTATTACTACTAATAATAATACTGCTACTATTACTACTACTACTACTGCTATTACTACTAACAATTATACTGCTACTATTACTACTACTACTACTACTACTGCTATTACTACTAATAATAATACTGCTACTATTACTACTACTACTGCTGCTGCTATTATTACTACTACTACTACTGCTATTACTACTAACAATTATACTGCTACTATTACTACTACTACTGCTGCTGCTATTATTACTACTACTACTACTACTACTAACTACTACTACTGCTATTACTACCAATAATAATGCTGCTACAATTACTACTACTACTACTACTACTACTGCTACTACTACTACTGCTATTACTACTAATAATTATACTGCTACTATTACTACTACTACTGCTGCTGCTATTACTACTACTACTAACTACTACTACTGCTATTACTACCAATAATAATGCTGCTACAATTACTACTACTACTACTACTACTGCTATTACTACTAATAATACTACTGCTACTACTACTACTACTACTGCTGCTGCTATTACTACTACTACTACTGCTATTACTACTAATAATAATACTACTACTACTGCTACTGCTATTACTACTAATAATACTACTGCTACTATTACTACTACTACTACTGCTATTACTACTACTAATAATACTAATACTACTGCTACTACTACTACTACTACTACTGCTACTACTACTACATCTGCTACTACTACTACTACTGTTACTGCTACTCTTCCTACTACTGTTTCTGCTACTACCACTGTATTTATACTACTATTACTAGTACTTTTAGCACTTATACCGCTGCTGCACCACCTCCTCCTACTACCACTACTACTACTACTACTACTACTACTACTACTGTATTTATACTACTATTACTAGTACTTTTAGCACTTATACCGCTGCTGCACCGCCTCCTCCTACTACCACTACTACTACTGCTACTACTACTGTTACTGCTACTCCTACTACTACTGTTTCTGCTACTACTACTGTATTTATACTACTATTACTAGTACTTTTAGCACTTATACTGCTGCTGCGCCACCTCCTCCTCCTACTGCTAATAGTGTTCCTGCTACTCCTACTACTGCTGTTACTTCTTCTTCTTCTTCTACTACTACTATGTATACTGCTGATACTCCTCCTTCTATTACTACTACCATTACTACCTCCACTACTACTGTTACTCCTTCTACTCCTCCTCCTCCTACTACTACCATTAATAAGTCCACTACTACTGCTACTCCTCCTACTACTACTACTACCGTTACTAACTCCACTACTACTGCTACTGCTGCCACTGCTGCTACTTCTACTAACTACTTTTGCTGTTACTACAACTACTACTACTACCACTATAACTACCACTACCACTCCTTCTACTCCTACGACTGTTACTACTTATACTACTGCTCCTCCTCCTCCTCCTCCTACTACTACTACTACCATAACTACCACTACCACTCCTTCTACTCCTACTACTCTTACTTCTTATAATACTGCTACTCCTGCTACTACTACTACTATAACTACCACTACCACTCCTTCTACTACTACTACTACTGTTACTACTTACACTATTGCTACTACTACTACTACTACTACTACTACTTATATGAATATTGAACTTATAGTACTTATATGATTTATACTATTACTATTACTACTACTACTACTGCTGCTACTACTACTAGCTTTTCTGTTGCTGTGCACAATGTATTGACCTCCTTCTACCCTATACACCCTCAGTGGAAATGGGCCACCATATGTCCACCCCTGACCGTTTTTTTTTTTTCTTTCTTTCTTCCTAGTTGGTGCACTATTTTCAGCACAGCAGGGTTTTGTGAACAGCTCATTGTTGATTAGCCAGGCGATCCCATTGATTAAGGATTAGAGATTAGGATAAAGGTTCTGAGCCAAAGTAGTCTAGTCAAACAATTATACGCATGCAGCATCCATAGCCTTTGTTTTCCAAACATATGAATACTTTATTAAATCATCCCTCTATAATTAAGAATGCATAATTCAACAGGTTTCAAAAGATTATTCAGGCATTTTGTACAGATGTGTCCATGAATTGCAGATAGCTGACAGACCCATTCTCTCTGTACAGAATGGAAGGCTGCCAAAATCACAGATTTTTGTCCCCGTGCCTTTTATTTGACATGCATTAGCATGATATAGAGAGCAAACGTGTGTGCGCAAGATGATTACAAATCACATCAGGTCTACTTTATTGCTATTCAGTGAGATGGAATGTATAGCAATCCGGACTATGGTGCAATGTGGGCCACGATACATAACTGCATAATACACACAAACACACATATCAGTGTAAGACAAGATCAATATACAAAAATCCACAGTTTTTGGTAAAATAAGCAAAGCACAAGATTAAATTAATAGTGAGTACATTAGAAAATACACATTCACAAGATTATAGGTAGCACCAAATGAGGGTGTAATAGCATGAAGAGTATTAATTTATTTCCTGTTTTACTGTGTGCCAATAAACCAAAGGAAGTTTTTTTCTCTGGAGTTTTCTGAACGGACAAACTGAAGCCTCACATTGCCGCTGCCATCTTTTACAGCATTTGGCCTCTTTGAATTTGTGAAATCATAAGTAGGTACCATGATATATTGAAAATGACGACAGTTATCATACTATTAATATATCAAATTGTTCCAGCTCTTGTGTAAATGAGACTATGAAGGAGGCAAACAAATCTATACAAAGATATCTGGCATAAAACCCAGGCTACAATAAGAAAATACAGCTGCAAGCAGCGATTAATGGGTCCAAGCACCGAGGGTGCAGCGATGTCTGTTTCATGATCCAGTATTAGCATGTGGATATTATTACGCCACATCACAAACCATGCATGTATACTTTGGGCCTCATTGCACAATGTACAGTGGAATCATGCCAGACTTCCTGTTTGCACAGCATGACATGGCAGCAGTATTTCAGATATCAAAAATTCCTTTGTAATTTAGCATCACGCATATCTAAGATATCACGTTGACCAAATATGATTTGAATCTGATGAACCCAGCAGGATGAGTATTTAATGGTTTGGTAATCGTTAAAAAAAACCCAAAAAAACAAAACAAAAAAAAACACGCTGACTTCCCGTTGGGAAAAGATATTTGGTGTGATTGTGAAATTTGAAATCTTAAAAAGACCACCTACCGAATTTGCTGTATGTAGAAGAAACTGGTTGCCCAGCATAGGGACTGCTCTCAAGCCCCCTACCTACGTTCAGGCCCAAGCGTTTGCCAGATGTACTGTTCACACTGTTGGTGCTTGGGCCCTAAAAAGAGGGACACCCTGACCCAAGCCTGAAAGGAATCAACATACCTAACTTTGTATTATTATTTTTTTTTACATTTCAGTCTTGTTTAGCACCATTTATATGATATTCAATTCAGTTCTGGGATGAATTCGACGACTTGCAACCGAGTCGCCCCGACCCCACCACCGCAGGAGGTTTGCCTGCTGTGAGAAGGAAATGAAGTGCGATTCACTGTACAGTACTGTTGGACATTACCTGTAGGAAATGCAACTCTGTAATTCATCAGCCTACAAAGGGCTACGTACAGTCACTAAAATGATCAGCATCCTTCACTTCCACACCAGATACGCCGCTGTACTCCCGTCTATTATTCCTTTATTATGTTATTGTGTTTTACAGCCCTAAATTTATGTCTTTATTCAGATTTATGCATGAATTTTTTTTTTGCATTCATCTTGGGCAATAATTCAATACACGGACAATGTAGTAAAAAGTTTTTCATGGGGTATTTCTGGCATGTCGTTATCTCCTGTTGGTGTTGCATTTCATATAATTTACATTTAATCTTTGCCTGTGTAATACGCTCTTCTCTTGTACAAGCATAACAAGAACTTACAGTATGTGCTCAATGTGTGCTCAATACTTCATTATACAATACTCCATTATGCAATTCTTCAAAACGTCATTAATCTTTAAGGGTAAATATTTGATTGAATAAGGACAAGAAAACAAAGCCCTTTTGCCCTTTGGAAGGAAAAATTGTGACTATTAAGTGTGCAAATGTCAGAGACGAAACACGTCTTAGCCGATTGAATACATTTGGATAAAAAGAGAACATCTTCAGCTGTCTAGTTCAGGTGAGCTTGTGCCCACTGTAGCCTCAGATTCTTGTTCTTGGCTGACAGGAGCACAAGCAGATGCAGTGGTCTTCTGCCGTTGTAGCCCATCCACCCCAAGGTTTGACCTGCTGTGCTTTCTGAGATGCTTTTCTGCTCACTACGCTCGTAAAGAGTGATTATTTGACTTCCTGTCAGTTCAAACGAGTCTGGGCATTTCCCTCCGACCTCTCATCTCCACAGAACCTCATCTACGCTCACTTGATGTTTTTTTGTTTTGTTTTTGGCACACCATTCTGTGTGAAAATCCTAGGAGATCAGCAGTTTCTGAAATACTCAAACCAACCCACCTGGCACCAACAACCATGTCATGGTCAAAAAGCGGTCACATTTTTCTCCATTCTGATGTTTGATGTGAAAAATAACTAAAGCTCTTGACCTGTAACGGCACGACTTGATGAATCGATCCGCTGACACTTGATTGGCTGATTAGATAATTGCACGAATGGGCATGCATACAGGCATTCTTTCTTTTTAAACTGGCTGATGAGTGAATAGTGAACAAACTGTATATAGATTTAACTACAAATGTCTCTCTATGTCAATTTTTCTAAAGCACATAATACTATAATCTCATTCAAAAGCAGATAACTGGTGCTTTATTGACGGTGTGAGAAGCCATGCTGATACGATCTCATGTGCTGAATCCTTAGTCGCGGGTCCTGTCCCGAGCTCCCAGATAGAAAATCTATTTTGAGGGTTCTTTGTCTTTGGCTTTTCCTAGTTGGAGGCTGGAAATTCTAATTTACAAGCTTTAGTCAAACACAGCGCATTTATGCCTCATTTTAAAGAATGGACAGGAGTTGAAGATGGAAGATATTGTGTTTTCTTGGATAATTAATACATTCAACAGAAAGTAGGGAAACAGCTGTCAATCGCTGCTCCAATGTAAACGATAACAGGAACCAACTCGGTTTCACAGTTTCGGATCACAACGTTAATGAAATTAACGGATAACAGGGTGACGTGTCATTCTTTAGTGAATAAAAATTTTAATTATTGGCCAATTGTGATATGTGTTAGAGGAATGAAACACTTTGGAAGCCGTTGCCGCAGGAAAATGATCAACTTCGCTGTGGTAATAGTAATTCGGTTTCATGTTGGTCTGGATTATAGATTATTTTCCAATAACAGGTTAGATTTCAGATTATACAGTCCCCTCTGAAACTATCGGAACGGCGAGGCCGATTTCTTTCTTTGTGCTGTACAGCAATTTGGGTTTGAGATCTAAAGATGGATATGAGACCGAGTTCAGGGTTGCAGCTTTTATTTCCTGGTGTTTACATCTAGATGTGTTAAACAACATAAAACACAGAACCTTTTGCAGCAGACCACCTGATTTTTAAGCGAGCAAAAGTATAGGAACAGATCAGTCTTATAGTAAGGTAAATAACACTTAATATTTGGTTGCATATCTCTTGCTTGCAATAACCGCATCAAGCCTGGGATTCACTTCTTCTTTTGTGATGCTTTTCCCGGCCTCTACCGCAGCCTCTTTCCGTTGTTGTTTGTTTCGACCTTCAGTCTCTTCTTCGGGAGGTGAAACGCTGCAAAACCTTCCACTCCCCCCCGATAAAATCCTTCATTGTGTTGGCAGTGAGATCTTTTGATCCTAAACCCAAATGTCTTCAGTGTACAGCAAAATAAATAAATAGAATAAAATAAAATAAAAAGCTGAACTGGACTTGCCATTCCAACAGTTTTGGAGGAGACTGTATAAGGTTACATTTACATTTATTTATTTAGCTGATTTTCTCAAAAAACAAATGAAATCCAATCTGAGCATGTAGTAACTCTGAGTGGATCTCTAGCTCTCCTGGGTACAAGTCAGATTTTTAAGCACCACAAAGATACCACGATTCTGAACCATAAAGACAGTAAACAGATGCTTTACACATACGTGATGCTTTTTTTTTTTTTTTTTTTTTTTTTGTAAGTAGCTAAAATCCACGTCCAATCAGAGAAGTCTGTGAAGGGGTCATGAAATCCCTTTTAACTCGGGATTACAGAAATCTGCAGCACCTGCTGCTCCTGGAGATTACCACCAATCTGTCTGGTTCTTTACCAGCTGCACGTTTTCAGGAAACCGCAACCTCGTCATACTTGTTTAGCTGAGCCGAGTGAATATATTTAACCCCTTAGTGGCAGGCAGGGTGTATTTCAGATTAAAACTGCATAGCAACACAGAGCTGATCCTGTCATGAGTTAATAGTATTCTTTACCAGTTATTAGATTGTCCTCATATAGTTTACAGGGAATCCTGAATGATGTTTCAATACGTTTTTCATAGCCCGCGTCATCGTGTCTGTGACGGCTTATTATAAACCACAGAGGAGCTAAATATTGCAACATGTAATGTGTTTCACATGTGTTTCAGGGTCAAAAATATTAGCTAGCATCATCCAAAGGAAAAGTGTAGAAGCTAAGGAAGTAGTGTATTTTGTGTTAGCTTCATGAACACACCATTGCTCTGCTGTGATGACTTTCATTTAATATGGCAGCTATTTAATATGATAAGCTTATGATTATTTATGTAGACGTGTTAATGTGTCAAGTCCAAGGAGATGTTGTTGGGTCCAGACTTTGAGTTTACATAGAGTACAGTACATCTAGGCTAAAGGCATTCACACTCAGTTTTTCACGTCACCGTACATTTCCTGTGATGAGTCAGTTAGGGTATCTACTTTCTGTCCATAAGAGATAACTTCAAAATAATAGCTACGACAGATTGATCTGAACTTTTATTTGCTATATCAGATTTTCAGTGGGGCGAATCTTAGTATTTAAGCACTTAACTTGAATGAAAAGCTTGGTGCCGCCTTTCACAAGCTTCTCACAATACTTTGTTGGAAGTGTTGCTCATTCCTCCTGACAAAACTGCTGTAACTGGTGTCAGGTTTGTGGGCCTCGTCGCTCAGACACACTTTTTCAGTTCAGTCCACAAATTTTCTTTGGGATTCGGGGCAGATCTTTGTGATGGACACTCCAATACTTTCACTTTGTTGTCAATATTTTTTTTTTTACGACTTTGGAGAATCATTGTCCTGCTGGAAGACCCAGTGGCGACCACCTTTTAACTTTCTGCCTGGCGTCTTGAGGTTTTGCGTCACTATTTCTAGATAATCCTCCTTCCTCATGATGCCATCTATTTTCTGAAGTGTACCAGTCCCTTTTCCAGCAAAACTCTCCTAAAGCACGATGCTACCACCCTCATGCGTCACCCATTTTCCTCCATACACAGCTCTGATCATTATCCCCAAACAGTTCAATTTTTGTTTCATTTGACCAAAGAACACTCCTCCAAAAAGCTGATGATAAACTGCAAATGTCAGTTATTTTTTTAAAATGCTGATCTTGGAGTAAAGGCTTCTTCCTTGCATGATATCCTTTCAGGCCATGGTGACGGTGGATGTACACACCTTGGTACCTGATGCCTACACCTCCTTCACTAGTTCCTTTTATTGTTGTCACGTGGTCCAGTTGAACTTTTCGAACCAAAGCTTGTTCATCCCTGGGAGATAATGTGTGCCTCTTTCCTGAATGATACAGTCTCTGTGTGCTCCCAGGATTTTGATATTTGCTTATTATATTGCTTGTATTGATGCTCATGGTAGCTTCAGTTGTTGAAATAGCTCCTAAAGAGAAACTAGACTTGTAGAGGTCCATAATTTGTTTTCTGAGGTCTTGGCTGAGTTTTCTCATGGTATCAAGGGCAGAAAAGGCACTGTATGTAAAAGCAGGCCCTTTTACAGCCACAGGTGCGTTCCCAATGAACTCCTAATTATGACAATCGGCCAATCGGAAGCTTCTAAAAGTCATTACAGCAATTTCTGGATTCTTACAGACTGTTAAAAGAGGCAGCTAACTCGGCAGTCTGTACGGGATTTCACAGAGTTTTTTGTGATCGTTGCGGCCAAAAACGCTTGATTCTGCTGCGGCTTTTTTCAAGTTTTTTTGTTGCAAAAAACTACTTCAATTGCAGAAAATTGCTTTGCGTAGTCTTTATCAGTGATGGTTGTCCTTAAACGAGACCTTGTAGCTGTACTCACGTTCGACACACATGAATTGAAGAGGGATTTGACAGAATGCGCGTTGTGATGACGTCACATGATGCGTCTTGGCCCAGATCTGCGGAAAATCTGTGGTAATTTGGACAAATTGCAAGCTCCTGCGAATATTACGGCGTTTGCTTGATTTCCCCTTGCCATCTATTCTCCAACCTTATCAGGCATTATAGGAGAAGACTCAGAGCTGTTATCTTGGCAAGAGGAGGTAGCACAAAGTAGTAATTGTTGCACACCTATATTTAACATTGTTTGCAATTGTTTAAAATCCATGAGAGTATTTTTGTGATTTTTTTTTATAAACAATAAACACAATTTTTCATATATACCAAGGGTGCCAATATTAGTGGAGGGCACTGTACTTACATTCCACTCCACCTAAGCCACACATCATGATTAAACCAAGTTAGTTTACTGAATACATTTCTAAATAGCATAAATAGACAAGGGTTTAAATGCAAATTATGATGTCTAAGTAGCAGTAACGTCCAGTCAGGTCCAGGGAAATAGATCATTACAAAATGTTCTAATAGTCTTATGAGCTAGTTGCTGCTAGCTAAATAAAGCCGAGCATCTTGAGCTTAACCACTGTTCTACCACAATGTGCTCTTTAATATGATTGCAATGAATAAATTAGCTAAACAGACATTACAACGACATCTAACACGTAATTGTGCTAGCTGTATTACCACCAACAACCACAGGGTGGCAGTGTTGTCAAGAAAAGAAAGAAAAAGAAACCGTGCACATGTATGAGAGAAGAATTACAACGAGGCTTATTATCTAATTCTGATTCTGCTAAAACAAATACAATCCCCTGTTATAAACATGTAGACCTAATTTATTTTATGATATAAATTGGCCTGAAAAGCCACTGAGTGTGTGTGTGTGTGTGTGTGTGTGTGTGTGTGTGTGTGTGTGAGTATTGCACACATATTTGCTTGTGGAGCTTGATCATGTCATCACGTGCTCCCTTGACATTTAGACACTGAGCACGATCATGCATTCTGTGTATGGGTTCAGCAATAGGAAAAGAATGAATTGTGACTGAGGGAGTGGGAGAAAAAGAGGGAGGGATGGAAAGAGGGAAGCACATTCACTGCTGAATGCTATCTAGGTCAAAAACAGGAGGAGTGCTCAGCGCCTTTACCCTGATTCATTCCAATGCAGGGATGACAACGAGCCTTGTATCGCTAAACCAAACACTCTGAGTCACTGAGATGCTCAGTGTCAGTTCTCTAGGCACCCCATCCCCTTCTGGCCCTTAGCCATTATGCTAACATCCATCATGGACTGACTTGGCATTTGTGAATTAAACAAGCTTGTTATGAATCTGAAAGGTTTTGACACTGCATAGACAGGGGCTTGAACCTAAATTCTGATATGACACCGGTAGTATTATTTTAGTTTTTTCACACCGTACTGTATATGGATGGATGTACAAGTGGTAGTATCAGTGATTTTCGAAATGTTGTTGCTGCTAGCTGCTTAGTTAAGAGGCTAGCGTTAGTTTCCTGTGATAGCTGTGATAGCTAGCTCATTAAACAAGCTACATCTGCGCTACATCTGCAGGGACGTGGGAGATACATAACATGAGATTGGAAGATTTTAGCCAGGTAATAAACTTGTTAGCCAGTTAGTGCTCATTGTAAATCTTGTTAACACCCATTCATTATTCATATACAGTAACCACTTTATCCTGGTCACGATTGCGGTGGATCCAGAGCCTGTCGCGGGAACTGTGGTTCTCTGCAACGTGACAGGGAAAACACACAAAACTCAAGGTTAGGATTCAACCAGGGACTCTGGAGTGGTCCAATGCCTCACCATACCATCTTGTTAAGATTGTCACTCTAAAGCAAGCAGTCAGGAATTCATGGTTGTGCTCAGGGTATCAACCTCTGTAGGATGGGACACTGGCATTGGTTTTTCTCCTGGCAACTGCTAATTTCAGACTGCTGAACTGACTATACAGCAACTGATTAGAGGTTGTAACTCATAATTCCAAACATCTGACCAGAAAAAACCAAAGAAAACACACCCCTCAACTTGGAATTCCTACTCGAAATATCAGGGTGGTCTCCAGGATGTTTAACAGGATATCCCCCC
Organism: Ictalurus punctatus; assembly: GCF_001660625.3. Lineage (NCBI taxonomy): Eukaryota > Metazoa > Chordata > Actinopteri > Siluriformes > Ictaluridae > Ictalurus > Ictalurus punctatus. Next base: position 23,614,781 of record NC_030431.2, read on the forward strand.
CTTAGTAGCTCCAATGCACAGAAGTCGAAAAATGACACCATTCCGAGGTTTCCACTTCTGAAGTCGAATGCAACATGAAGTCCACAACCTTCTGGGCTGGGGTGGTGGGGTGGAGAACAGTTAGGAGAGCCATTTTCCCCCACAGAGCCTGGGCTTCTCTGACAGAACCCTGGGGTCAGAGAATATGGATTTACATTTGTGCTGTTGGCATACATTTTTATCCAACAGAGATAGCTTGAACTTTACATCTTCCAATCAGTAGCCCAGAGCTTTAACCACTTAGCCATCAATGCACCACTCTTAGACGATGTCAGGCATGCCTGGAGCAATTCGTTTTGCTTTAGGGCCCAATGTCCATGGCAGTCTTGGATTCTGATCAGTCAACTTACCAGTGAAGGCACTAATGACACCATTGGATCAGAGCACTAATATCAAATATCAATCAACAGCTCAACAATACATTTTGAAGTATTTCAAGTCTATAATGCTCTACTGGCTTCACGTTATGCTTCCTCAGAATACCAGACAAAACACAGTAAAATCGTAACCCTTTCATTCCAACAAAACACCCACTAAAATCACCATTCTGACATCTGTGCTTTTGTGTAATTTGTACTTTTATTGGATAATATACTTTAAATTTCTCCTCTAAAGGTATCCTGAGGGAAAAAAGAATAATAGAGTAAATAATCCACCTTGTTCACATTCATTACCCCCATAACTGTAATTCACAAGCGTCTTCTCAGTCACTGATTTGTTATAGACCTAGGGAGTATTTCACTCTGTGTAATCACTTGCCATGACGGCCACTGATAGGCTGCATGAATCTGTGGTCTAGGCTAGAAAGAAATCAACCCCAGCCTCACTTCTTGCTACTTCATACCATTCTGTCTATTTTTCTTAAGACCAGTGGTGGTGCTGTTGTGGTCCACAAAATACCAAAATAATCCACATCTGATGCCAAATGAAATCTTATACTGATGACTTTTTATCTTTGAAAGACCGTAGCCCTGCCAACCTGGCTATTCACTAGCTCAGAACCTCAGACCCACAGAACCAGTGACCATAATTATACTATGTTTGCCTACACTTGCAAACCTTGGGATCCTTTACTGCCAGTTATTAAAGGAAGAGGGATAGACGAAGGAATGGCTGGACATCCCAAATGCCTCTTCAAGCCTTATTAGAGCATTAAAAGTAGCTTTAGAGTATTGAGGGAGCTCAGATCTGGAACAGGATAAGAGAAGGACGTGTGTAATAAGAAAACCATAAATGAAAGCCAGACCATGAGAAAGACGTCAGAAGAATGTTCAGGGTCTGGACCCTTCATTAGATGTTCAACCCCAGGGATCTGATTAACACCCATGATAAACACCACAGATTGGCTGGAATACGTGACGGCTGAGATGGTCATGTGAAAGAATTGGAAGAGAATTCCGGTCTTGTCTGGGAGTGTGTGGATTTGCGTCATCAGTGGACATGGGCATGTGTAGATCACGAAGGGGCATTCTGAAGTGCTCAAGTGGACATGGAAATGAGATTTGGTACGTTAGGGGAAGCCAAAATGGTCACCACTTCCTCATTGTGCTTCCCTTTGGAACTCTCACTGCAAAAAAATGATATCTTAGCAAGTGGAACTAGGCAATAGTGTTTTATTATGAAATGTAAGATAAGATTTCACACTGGTTTCACAAAGATTTGTACATATATGGCTGAAAGACTAGCTAGCATGTTCACAATACTTGTACGGAGTCTTCTTGTGTTTCACAGTTACTTTCGTAGTTACACAAGACTACAGTGGAATATTTAGTTAGCAGTATAGTAGAACAGCAGAATTAGTGAAGCCCTATATATACTAATATATGCTAACAAGATGCCAGTCTGAAACGAGTATAAAGGTTTAGAAATAGTTTTAATAATAATATTTTTCATTTATTGTAAACTTATAATAGGAGATACTAGATACATTTGACTATATTCGACTTTTTTGCATTGCATTGACTTCTATTCATGGCAGGTGATCTCCAATTGACCGTTTTACCTCCATATCTAATCTTTGTATTATTGTAGAGATATCAGACATCTAACTGGATCCAGAGACTTTATTCCTTATGTAACAACAAAGCTAGGCAAATCAACCAGCGATCAGAGGTGGTTAGTAACGCGCTACATTTACTTCGTTACATTTACTTGAATAACTTTTTGAAAAACAATTTAATTTTAAGAGTTGGTTTAACTGGCTATACTTTTACTCTTCAGTAAATTTTTAATCACGGACATGTACTACATTCGGTGCTGTTCCTCCATTACTGTTAAATGTTAATGAATATATGAAGCTTTAATAATTATTTTATATCAAGTATAATGAGGTCACGAGCCTTGTGATGGTGATACACTACAATACAGCACCTCAGTCTTGGAAGATAATGGCCGAAGAGGGGGAAGAAGGACACACACACACACACACACACACACACACACACACACACACACTCTCTCTCTCTCTCTCTCTCTCTCTCACACACACACACACACACACACACACGCATTCTCTCTCTACACACTTTCTTTTCTGTTCTTGTCATGGCCCCCAGGGACAATTCCACCCTTGGCCAGTAGAGGGCACCGTGACTGCCTTTGCAGAACTTCTTCCTCTGCTGTCTCCTTCCATTCCTTATCTCATCATATGATGATTCCCTGATTAATTAGTGCTCTATTTAAGTTTCCTGTTTTTCCTCCTTAGTTGCTGGAGCATTAATTCTAGTCAGGTCACGTTTGTGTTTGGTCCTTTCATGCTTGTTATTGTTTTTATGCACTGTATTTAGCTTATTTAGCACTTTTCCTTAGGGTTTATTTTTTGGGGTTGCTATGTTTCTGATAATGCCGGTTCCTAATGTATCTTCCTCGTGGTTGTTTCCTGAGTCTGTTCCCTGTATCTGTGTAATAATTAAAGTTCTTCACCCGCGTCCACCAAATAATCAATGATGCACCACAACATGAGGCAGAGTTACTGTTACCACCCCGAATGATTATTTTCCTATAACCTTCCAAAGTGCTTTATTTACCTATATATATATATATATATATATATATATATATATATATATATATATATATATATATATATATATATATATATTACACATTATACTTTTATCTATTTCTAATCACATTCAATATTTTCTCTTACCACTTTCTCTTTCTTAACATTGCTGTTTTGTCTTCTGAAGAGTGGTGGAAAACTACCCGTTACAACACAACACACTGACACTGGAGACTCCATCCACGATATTCTTCAATTA
>NC_030431.2:23623082-23703082 GCF_001660625.3 Ictalurus punctatus
GATTTGAATATATATATATATATATATATATATATATATATATATATATATATATATATATATATATATATATATATATATATATATATATTCAAATCCAAGCACCCCCAAGTCACCACTGCTGGGCCTATGAACCCTTGCTTGGATTTGAATATATATATATATATATATATATATATATATATATATATATATATATATATATATATATATGTATATATTTATATTTATATGTAGCTGTGTTGTGTATCAGTATTACACAAGTTCAATAGTGTACAATAATGCTGTATAGTATTTGTAGCGTAACCAAATAATAGTATTATAATATACTAGCTGTATAATATAATGTTCATTTATACTATAAGAGTATAATAGTATACTAGCTATGTCATACATAAATAGTCTAAAAGTATCAACGATAAAACGTATGATATACTGTATAGAATTTGTAGTATAAATGGTGAGTAGTATTATAATATACTAGCTCTATAATATATGGCATTATAGCTATATAAAGAGTATAATAGTATATGTTTTATATAGTATATGTATAGCTGTTTCATATATCAGTAGTATACAAGTACACGTAGTGTATTAGCTTATTAGTAAAATATATAGTAACTGTAGTATGACAGGATGTTAGCATAATAATATACTAGCTGTGTAATGGTATATGGTCTGCACTTATATAGCGCTTTTTAACCTTAGCGGTTCTCCAAAGCGCTTTACTGTTTCTCATTCACCCGTTCACACACACAAGGCGCTAACCTACTATCAGGAGCAACTCAGGGTTGCCCAAGGGCATGTGGCGGCATGTGGGTTAGGAATAGAACTGCCAGCCCTCCGATTAATGGACAACCCGCTCTACCACCTGAGCCACAGTGTATTTGCATATACTAACTATGCCATACATCTGTAGTATAAAACTATACCAGTACGATAGGATTTGAAGTACAAATGAATATTAATATTAGTATAATATATGCCATTAATACTCTAACAGTATAATAGTACACGAGCTGTGTTGTACAGTATATCAATAGCGTACATGTATAATAGTGAAGAAGATAAATTGCATAAATGTATAGAATTTGTAGTATAATAATATACTAGCTCTATAATATAATATATCCCATTAATACTATACTGAGATTAACAGTATGCCAGCTGTGTAATATATAATCCTGTATCTATAGTATAAAATTCGTATCGTGTACTAGCTGACGAGTGACATATTAAAAAGTACAATACATAGTATTAATGATGGAGTAGTGGTGTAAGAGTAAACTAGCATGATAATAAACCTAGTATAATAAATGGTATGAATACTACAGTATATAATAACGTAGCTGTAGAGAATAAAACACAGTATAAAATTCTACTAGCGTAGTAGATGATGTGTGATATAGTACGCATCCTTAATATACTAGCGGTGTACTATATCAACAGTAATATACACGTATAATTACGCAATACTAAACTAGCCATTGTATATGATATGAAAAAGTATAATGTAGTAGCATTATATACAGCATTAACATGCTGTATTATTAGTATAATAATAAAATACAGTAATATAGTAACTGTATAGCATGAATATGTGGTATTAATTCTATAAATACTAGCTTTATGCATAACATCCCGTATTAATAGTATAATAGTGAAATACTACAGTAATACTCTGATTAAACAGGTAGTATTAATGTTATAACTACTTTATATTCGTAGTATCATCCTGCAGGTGCTCTGTGTAAGATGTGCCTGAGACTGGTAAGACTGATCTGATTCACCGTTGAGACTGATCTGATTCATTGATAGAGAGTCTGTCTCAGACTTAAATTCACTGTGGTTACTGAGGTTTTCAGGAACATGCAAACTCAATACTTAGTAACTCACGCTACGTACTTTCTTACCCGCTGTCGTATTTTTTTTTTTTAAAAAAGAAAAAAGTCATTTGAAGTGCAATAAGTTTAAACTAAAGTTTAAGCTAACGTTTGCTAGTTTGATATTTTTACAAGGTAATCCATAATATTGTACTGTCTTGTGGAGACTTTCTGCTCTCGAGTTCTAATATCACGTTGTACTATTCACTAATCTCATCTCTGAGAGGGTCCCATCTTTCAAGTTGTAAAATACTTCACATATTACCTCATATAAATAGGTGTACGTTTTTCCAGAACGAAGGAATTCAATGGTCTCTTAATAACTCTGGGATTAACTCTGGAATTAACTCTGGGATTAATTACTGTTTTATTAACTCTGGGATTAACTCTGGGATTAATTAATGCTTTTATTAACTCTGGAATTAATTACTGTTTTATTAACTCTGGGATTAACTGCTGTCTGATTAACTCTGGGATTATCTCTGGGATTAATTAATGTTTTTATTAACTCTGGAATTAATTACTGTTGTAATAACTCTGGAATGAACTCTGGGATTAATTACTGTTTTATTAACTCTGGAATGAACTCTGGGATTAATTACTGTTTTATTAACTCTGGAATGAACTCTGAGATTAATTACTGTTTTATTAACTCTGGAATGAACTCTGGGATTAATTACTGTTTTATTAACTCTGGAATGAACTCTGGGATTAATTACTGTTTTATTAACTCTTAGATTAATTAATCTTTTATTAACTCTGGGATTAACTACTGTTTTATGGAACTACCAGTACTGGAACTACCAGTTCCTGTTCTGTGCAAGAACTGTCAGTGTTATGGGAAAGAACAGAAATGGCACAGTGGTTAGATCATTTCAGCAAAAATAGTAGAGACTGGGATTGAAGTTGAGGTATGAATATAATGTTAACATAAATTTTTTAAACAGCTAAACTTTGACAGCAGATACTGCAAATGGCATGTGACTAAAATCATACACAAAATATAATCATGAAGTGTAAAACAAAGGCATTGACAAAATCTTATGGGTTTAGTTTTGCCAGATCATATCTGACGTAAAACACACTTTGGTTAGCACTTATTAAATAAACAAGGTTTTTACGAGATTGAACATGTAAACTGTTTGACTAGAGAGTCATACTCAGTATTGCAAACTCCATCTTAATACTTCCTGGTCTGCCAAAAAAGTACCAAGTACGTCATAGAAACTGAAACCGACTTTGTTTTGTCTGGTTAATCGTACACCTAAAACACATTCAACATGTTCTTGAAAAACATTCTGAAACACACCTCTCGAACTAAAGTGTAAAATAACTCTTTGCGTCTGCTTCTTGTTTCCCAAAGATGTGATCTCATGCTAACAGACTTACAGTATTTTCTAATCCAGATGCCACCTTTCGTTGCCACCTATCCCATGCTAATCTAATGGTTTTTGTCAGAGCACTATGAGATTTAAAGAGTAGATTTGCAGCATTACGGGAGCATCACCCTTTTTCTTGGCATTACCCCTGACACCATACACCCAACAGCTCGACAACGTAGTTATAATGAGTCTTTATTGGTCACATATACATTACAGCACAGTGAAAAAGAAAATTCCTTTTTTCTTCGCATATCCCAGCATGTTAGGAGGTTTGGGTCGGCAATGATATGGCGCCCCTGGAGCAGCCTTGGTCAAGGGCCCAACAATGGCAGCTTGGTGGTACTGGGGCTTGAACCCCCAACCTTACAATCAGTAACCCAAAGCCAGGCAGTGCTGGGACTTGACCCCCCTACCTTCCGATCAGTAACCCAAAGCCAGGCAGTGCTGGGACTTGACCCCCCTACCTTCCGATCAGTAACCCAAAGCCTTAACCATTAATGCACAGTGAAATTCTTTTCTTCACATACCCCAGCATGTCAGGAAGCTGGAGTCAGAGCGCAGGGTCAGCCATGATACAGTGCCCCTGGACCTAACCCTAACCCTTACTCAAGGGCCCAACAGTGGCAGCGCTGGGGCTTGAACCCCCGAATCAGTAACCCAGAGCCCGTCAGTGCTGGGGCTTAAACCCCCAACCTTCCAATCAGTAACCCAAAGCCTTAACCGTCAAGCCACCACTGCCCCACACCACCACTGCCAAACACCACCACTGCCCCAAGCCACCACTGCCCCACACCACTACTGCCCCAAGCCACCACTGCCACAAGCCACCACTGCCCCACACCACCACTGCCAAACACCACCACTGCCCCAAGCCACCACTGCCCCACACCACTACTGCCCCAAGCCACCACTGCCACAAGCCACCACTGCCCCACACCACCACTGCCAAACACCACCACTGCACCAAGCCACCACTGCCCCACACCACCACTGCCAAACACCACCACTGCCACAAGCCACAACTGCCCCACACCACCACTGCCAAACACCACCACTGCCCCAAGCCACCACTGCCCCACACCACCACTGCCACAAGCCACCACTGCCCCACACCACCACTGCCAAACACCACCACTGCCACAAGCCACTACTGCCCCACACCACCACTGCCCCAAGCCACCACTGCCCCACACCACTACTGCCCCAAGCCACCACTGCCACAAGCCACCACTGCCCCACACCACCACTGCCCCAAGCCACCAAAGTTATTATCGCCTTCATCTCTCTGCTGGCCCACAGAACGATCCTATTCGTGGAAACTTCTCCTGTTATCCACCAGGTTCATCTCACAGAGAAAACATTTGCGTGCGCCTTCGCACGTATCAAACTTACACTCGAATGCTCTGTATGCTACGTTCTACACAAACACAATTTAACCAAGCCCACCACTACCACTACGCTATTCGAGTGAGAATGAAATGCACAAAATAATTCTTTACCATATAAATTCTTTAGGCTGCTGAGAATACAGAGCCTTTCCACGTTTTGGAAATTCCCGCAGACTTGCAAGCCCATTTTTTTCTTGCCGTTTTTTTTTTCCTTGAACTCCTCCTCTTCATTATTCCCATCTTCCTCCTCCTCCATCTTCCTATTTTTTATCCCTCCTGCTCCTGTTCTCCCTTGTTCTCTTGCTCCTGTTCTCATCCCCTTCCTTTTCCTCCTCATTTTCCTTCTTTCCATAGTACGCCTTCTTTTTCTTTCTCCTCCTCATTTTCCTTCTTTCTCATATTGTCCTCCTCCTTTTCCACCTTACTCCTCATTATCGTGCTTTTTGTGTGTGTGTGTGTGTGTGTGTGTGTGTGTTTTGCAAAAAAACGAGGAGACGTTTCATGAATCTAATGATAGTTCATGAAAATCTTTACGCCTGAGGGCTAAAAAAGAGATTAAATTATTTATTAAATATTGATCTCATCCAAGGTTATACGACGTAAGTAAGGACTAAAGCACTTAGAGGCATGCTGTTAAAGGAAAATAATCAATGACCCAAAGCAAAGCTACTATTACCACCCTGAGGATAATTTTTCACTAGCAGCATGTCATGAGGTATTTCTTATACCACAGCAGTTTGCCAACGATTATAGTTTATTATTATTTTTTTTTATTAAAGAATGCCACATCATACTTTTTTTTATTATCCATTTATGGTTACATCTAATGTTGTGGCCTTTGTTCTGAATTGTGATATAGCAGCCTCACTTTTTTCCTCTCTTGTAGTGAATAAGAAAAAAATAATTCAGCTTGTCATGTTACAGAGAAACCGGAAAGACTCTCAGATCTTAGATGTTATCTCTGATTGTTACAAAACACTGACACTGGAGACTCCTTCCAAAAATGCCTCTCCTCGTAGAACAAAAGTGCTTGATTTCGAATGATCAAGAATTTGAAGGTACTGCCAACGGATCCTTACAGTCCTTATAGTCTAGCCCGCGTGGCGGCCATCTTGGCAACGCTCCCTGTCTGTCTTACACAGTGTGCATCACTTTTGATAGTTTCTATTTTATTTACCAATCACAGATGTTGCAGTGAGACAGGAACTGTGTAGTTCTCCTTTAAGAGCCTTCCGGAACTCTGTATCTCCTTAAAAGGTTGCGGAAATCCTCTGGAGATGCGCCCATACCGTCTGCACAAAATTTGGCCGGGAAAGTGCGGCATATGGACGATGCTGGTGTGAAATATTCTTTACAAGTGGCCACACGCTGAGCTAGCGACTTGCCGAGCCTCCACTTGAGCCTGATATTGGATTTGAGAAGGTAATCCAGGTGAAAAAGGAAGCGTTTCCGTTTGTTTGTTTCGTTTGGATCGTTTTTAAAAGTCGCGGATCGTTACGTGTTTCATTATAGGTTTAACACCGAACTGCGTTTTTTTCCTCCAAGCTCCAATTCTCAGTTTAAGTGAAGTGGAGGTCGGTGTATAAAACAGTATTGGGACACGGGTAATATGTGTGCAATACTCACACACACACACACACACACACACACACACACACACACACACACACACACACATATCTGAATAGAGTAATTCATAACCATGTCAGTTGTATTTGTACCTAGGGCATTTAAAAACAAAAGCTTGTAAACGTCTTTCTTTCCTTTCTTTACCTCCTCTTGCTCCTCCCACCTTTTCATCCTCCACTTCTGTATTCCCACCTTCCTCCTTCTCGTCTTCCTCATCCCATTCCCCCTCTCTCTTCACATCCTCTCTTTTTCCTTCTTGTGCTCTTCTAGCAACTCCACCTCACGCTCCATCTATTCTCTCCTGCGCCTTTTCCCTCTCCTTTATCATCTATCTTTTCCCCTCTACCACTAACTCCCACTACCCCCCCCCCCCACGACAAACTCCTCTTCCGTTCACTTGCTCCACTCATCTTCCTCCTTCTCATATTCCTCCTCTTCTTCTCCTTCAAACTACGCCTCCTTCTGTCGCTCCTCCTTCCATCTCCTTAGTTCCTCATTATCTTGCTCTTTTTTCTCCTCCTCTTCCTCCTTCCTCTCATCCTTCTCCATCTTGTTCCCACCCCCGCTTTTCGTCTTTCTCATACTCCTTCTTTACTCTCTTGCTCTTCTTCTCGTCCAATTCTTTCCCTCCTCTTCATATTTCTCCTCCTCTTTTTTTAATTTTCCTTCGTACTTTGCCTCCTCCTATGCCTCCTAGTCGTTCCGTCTCATTTACTCCTCCATACCTCCTCTTCTTCTCTTCCCCTCCTCTTACTTTTTCTCCTTGTCTTCTTTCTCTCCCACTCTATCCTCCTTCGACCTTCTCTTCTTCCTACTACTCATCTTCCTTCTTATACCCCTGTTCTCCCTTGTTCTCTCGCTCCTCTTCTCATCCCGTTCCTTTTCCAGCTCCTAGTATTTCTCCTCCTCATTTTCTTCCACCTCCTTGTTCTTTTTTCCCCCCTCTTTTCCTCCCCTACTCGTCCTCCTCTTCCTCCTCTCACATTTCCTTCTGGTCTCCATTCTCTCCTCTACATGCTCTTTCTTATGCACCATTTGGTTCTTATTTCTACTCCTCCCCTTTTTCTCCCCATCTTCCTTCTTCTCCTCCTCAGCCATCTTCTTATTTCTTATCCTTCTCTTCCTCTGCTCCTGTTCTCCCTTGTTCGCTTTCTCCTCTTCCCCGTTCCTTTTCCTCATCGTTCTCGTATTTCTCCTTCTTTCTCCACCTCCTCGTTTTCCTCTTTCTCATACTTTTCCTACCCCCCCCCCCCACCCTTACTCCTGATTATCTTGCTTATTTTTTTGTCCTCTTCTCCTCCTCCCTCTCACACTTCTCCTCCTCTGCCTACCCTTTTTCTCCTCACTCTCTCCGATTTCTTCTTACTTTCCTCATCACGCTCCTTCCTTCCCATTTACCTCCTTCTTCTTTATCGTGCTACTTTCTCTTCCTCAACTTTCTCCACCTCGTCTTCCTCTTTCGCGACTTCCGCCCAGCGCGCACACACACACCTCCTCGTCTTTCTCCTTCCTTTTCAGGATATATCGTGTTATTTATTACTCGCAGACAGGAGTATTGCCCGGAAAGGAAGTGGCACTTCATACGCACAAGCAGTTGGCACAGAAACAGAATACTCCCCTCCCCTCCACCACTCACCCTCCCTTTTTCCTTTTTTCCTCCCTCCCTCGCTCTCTCCCGCCCTCTCTTCTCTCTCTCTCTCACTCTATTTCTATGACATGCTCTTTCAGCCATCAATGAAATCACAACCGAGGAACAGCAGGACTGTCCTACATCTGTAAACACTGCCATCTTGCTCTCTCTCTCTCTCTCTCTCTCTCTCTCTCACACACACACCATACACAACCTTCCATCTTCCCTCCCCTTCCATTTCAGCCCGTTTTTAATCTTTCTTCCAATCCCTCTCTTTTTCTGTTTTTTCTCATTCTTTAATCCTGTACATTTTCCCCTTCTTCTCCTTCCTATCCTTGCATGACTCCTCCCTCAGTTTGCACGCCCTTTCTCAAACACACACACACACACACACACACACACACAGAGCACAGCTCATGCGTGCGCACACACACGCCCTCCTCCCCCCATCGCTGCAGTGTCTCTTAACTGCCTGTGAGCTAACAAGAGAGGAAACGGCACACGGACCGTAACAGGAAGGGGGACAGAAAAAAGACGGAGAGCGAGAGTGCTTCATCAGTGTGTGTGTGTGTGAGTGTGTGTGTGAAGGAGAGAGAGAGCGAGTGTGAGATACACACAGATGTGAGGATGTTGGAGATTCGCAGGAAGGCTCGCACACTCCCTGTCTGTCTCTGAAGGATCATCTGCGGTGATACTGAATGGACAAACGGTGAGACAGCTCTTATTTTCTTCTTCTACACACACACACACACACACACACACACACACACACACACTCATCACCTCTGCAAGGTTCAGTGGCTTTTTGCGTTTTGATTGGTGGAGCTTCGGACCTCGGCTCAGCATCTATGGAAGGAGGATGCTGTTTTTCCTCCATGGCGAAGGAGGTGATGTTGAGCGATGGTTGTTAGAGGAGTCCTTCACCCCTCCCTCGCTGCCTCTCTCCCTCACTTTCGTCCTCCCGGGCCTGGATTAGACACTCAGCAAAGATCAAAGCTTTCTGTATTGCATATGTCTATCCAATCCTATCATGGAGTGAGTGAGAGAGAGACACACAGAGAGAGAGAGAGAGGATTCATGCACTCCCATCAGCACACCTTTCTGATTCTCTCTCTCTCTCTCTCTCTCTCTCTCTCTCTCTCTGTGTGTGTGTGTGTGTGTTCAGACAGTACAACTCATCAATAACATCTTCCGGTAACTAAAATGAACAGAATCTTTAATTGGCCAATTTGATGGTGGAGGACTAGTCATCTACTGCGAGTTATCTCTCTCTCTCTCTCTCTCTGCGCGCGCACCTGCATGAGGACGCGTTAGGGAAATAGAGACGCCAGAGGGGCGGAGGTCTGTGCATTTGTGAGAGAGGGAGAGAAAGAGAGAGAGGGAACGAAAGAGGAGGAAAAAAGTATCAAAGTATCAAAGTATCAAAAAATCCCTAAACGAATAAACCGAAATATCCTGATCGTCCGAAATATTCTGAAGTAACGCTGAGAAACACACCAGAATGAAAACATCTGTTTTACGGTTGCGTTCTCTGCTGAAGACTTGCAGCTTGATCTTGTTAGAAACGAGCGCTGATTCGAATAAAAGAAGAGATGATGGCGTAAGGAAAGGTACACGCCTTTTCCAACCCCGACCCTAATCCTAACCTTAACCTCTGTAACTTTACACACGGACCGAACATTTACGGGAGCATGCGAATGACTGCGAATGAATTGTATTTATTCATCTCCCATTTCTGGTTGTGATATTATAATAAATATACAGTACAATACGCATATCAGATACATTTATTTAACAAAATATCCAGCTTACAATTGTATTGTACTACTGCGGGATCTTTCCGCTTACTGGAAGCACTTACAGTAATTTTTCAGAAAAAAAAATAAATAAAAAAGATCTGCCAGTGGTAGTAGAACATATAAATGCTTAATGATAAATAATGATGTGTTTCATCATAACCTCGGTAAGAAATTTAGATGAATTCGACTTGACGTTTTCACAATATGGAGTATGGAGTCTTATTATAAAATATAAGATAATTCAGTCTGTTTTTAAAATGCCTTTCCTTATTTATTTATCAATAGAGCTTACTCTACAGGCAGATCATTTTAAATGCTTGAATTTAGAGAGAGAGAAAAAAAATCTACTTCTATTTCAAGCTTGATATTAGTAAAAATATATACATCTCTATATAAATAGAAATAGGTTTAATAATATCGTATTTGGTGTATTGTAATCTAATCATTGGAACCATTTGACCATTCAAGATATTTTCCCCTTCTATGACGTCGTTATTTGGAGTGTGTGTGCTGTTTTGAATCTGAATTGAGCTTGAATTCAATTTGGCAGAGTTTTAGGAGTGTGCCGTCAGTGTGGAAATGCTTCACGTAACATTTGGACGATTGTGACGCGTCAATACGAAAGCTTGGTAGAAAAGAGTGGGTTATTATTTATTTGTTTTTTGTTTTTTTTGTAGCTAGCAAACGTGTGGACTTTACAAAAGTAATGCCTTTAACAGAGCATCTAGTCCAAATTCTGGCTTGCTGAGCTGAATCTAAATCCACCGCTCGGATTCGGAAGGTCGGCCAAGACGAGACGAAGCACAATAACACTGACAAAACATAGACACAGTTTCTCTCTCTCTCTCTCTCTCTCTCTCTCTCTCTCTCTCAGTCTCTCACATACACTCAGACTCACACCCATAGACATGACTTGCACCCAAATGCTGCCCTCGTCTCCCTGAAAGCCGTCGCTGTCAGTCGAACAGATGAAGAGATGTTGAGCGACTGCTCCACTCCATTATCAGCTACGTCACATGACAGCTGGGTAACATTAGCCTAAATGGATGTTTTGATACTCTCCAGCATTATCACAGCTTTGCATGGCTTTCATACAGCAAACTGAGCAGAAGGCACGCCGATAATCATCGATCCACCGTGTCCTTTAAAAAAAACAACAACATAACTGCATGAAACATTTGATTAAAACCCTTAAAAAGGATTCAAATGTCAATAGTTTATTACTCACCCATATATTAACTAGCAGGAGTTTTACTACCTCACGCAAGCATAGTCTGAGATAAGATAAGCTTTGTTCTGTAATTAAGTCTGAAATCTAGCTGCATTGCTAGCTATAATAACATAATATAAATATCGAATCACACAATATCGTGTTATCTCGGAGATAAAAACACATTTGTGTGGAATATTGTAGTATGGAGTATAAAAATCAATGGATTAGCCACATGACTAACATGTCTTGTTTACAGTCTTAAAGCTAGCCGCACTGCTAGCTATAATAATAATAATAATAATAATAATAATAATAATAATAATATAACATTAAACACAATATGATCTCAGTGATAAAAGCATATTCGGATTAGCCACATGACTAACACTATTGGAATCTTAACGCTAGCTACATTTCTAGCTATAATAGTTCCTAAAAACTTTACACACAATATGAGCTTGATGATAAAACCACACTTTTTGTGAAATATTCAACTGGACTTTTATTTATTTATTTTATTTTATTTTAAATGCAGCAGATTAGCAATATGCCATACGCTCGCTGTTTGGTGGCGTCTTGCAGAAATATGAACCAGCTAGCAAGGAGATTACTACAAAATACTCTGCCGCTAATTTTCACAGCTCTGTATTTGATTATGGTTTTAATACAATAAACTGGGTGGAAGACGGGACGATAATTATTGATCGTGCACTTCTCTCCCTTAAAAGGGAGTCAAATATATTAACTAGCGAGAGTTTTACTTCCCCAAACCTCCTCTCAGAGGAAATGAGATCTGACATGTCCTGAGCTTTTATTGTGATTAAGTCAGAAAGCTAACTGCATTGTTGCTATGATAGACCCTTTTCACATGACGTCACACAACATCCGTTCTTACTCAAAGCGGTGTACGGTTTCTTCCGCCAGCATAGTGGAAGGCTATGTAGTTTACCCGGACCTTTCTACATCTGCCAGAAATACGTCTGGATGATGTACAGCGACTTCTAAGCTTGATCAAGGCTACAAATTCTTAATTAAGCAGTACCTCTTTGATTATGAAGGTAAGCCTTTTTGCATTGTCCAGCCCTGCTTACGTTAGTGAAGGAGTTAGGATAACGGTAGTTGTTAGCGTTCTCTTCTCCAAATAGGAAGTCCTTATTCTTGATTAATTTACCGTATTACAGACCGCAAACTCTAGTTGCAGTCGTGTTTCCATATTACTGATGTTAGCGATAGATAAAAGTCAGTAACGTATTCATGGTTAATGGTGTGCGCTGCTGTCACAGGTCCACGAGGAAAACTGAGGAGGCTCATCACCTTCAGGTTTATTTATTTTTACTTTATTCATTAACGTTATCGAAAGAATCAAAATATAAGAACCCGTAAATACGTAAACGTTATATAGTTCTAAACGTTACCTTTCATGTAGTTAGTTAGCACGTTCCTGCGTTTTTCCTGAAGTATCCAGCGTGCGAAAGGTAAAACGGAAGTACGTATACGCTGCTTTGCGGACAGACGGAAGTTTTCTGACGTCATTGTGAAAAGGGACTACAGCTGGCAGAAACATCACACAATATACAATATGATCTTAAAATTGTGTGAAATATTTAGCTGGACAATTTCTTAAAGGAAGCAGTTTAGCAACATAACTTGCACATGAGATAGCATTATTTGCTTGCTAACTATCTGGCTAATACGACAAACTTCTCTACAGCATTTTCACAGTTTAATGTGGCTCAGTCGTTGTTGTTGTTGTTTTTTTTTTTTTAAATAGAGGTAATATTTGATTAAAACCCTCAAAATAGTTTAACACATCCATGTATTAACTAGCTAGAGTTTTACTTCCACAAATGTTTTCTCAGAGGAGATGGGATTTGAGATGGCCTGAGCTTTTCCTGTAATTAAGTCTGAAAACTAGCCATATTGCTAGGTATAATAGTTGTCCAAATCATTGCTGAATTTGGGTGAAATATTTAACTGGACATTTAAAAAAAAAAAAAAAAAAAAAAAAAAAAAAAAGGCAGATTAGAAACATGACTGACTTTTGCCGTCTTGGCAAAAGATTCACTAGCTAGTTTGCATATAGCATTATCTGTTTGTTAGCTAGCTAAAAACATTTATAACAAATTATCTGTTTGCTAGCTAGCTAGGAACAAGTATAAAGCTTTATCTGTTTGTTAGCTAGCTAAAAACAAGTGTAAAGCTTTATCTCTTTGCTAGCTAGCTAGAAACAAGTATAAATCATTATCTGTTTGTTAGCTAGCTAAAAACATTTATAACGAATTATCTGTTTGCTAGCTAGCTAGAAACAAGTATAAAGCTGTTTGTTAGCTAGCTAAAAACATTTATAACGAATTATCTGTTTGCTAGCTAGCTAGAAACAAGTATAAAGCTTTACCTGTTTGTTAGCTAGCTAAAAACAACTGTAAAGCTTTATCTCTTTGCTAGCTAGCTAGAAACAAGTATAAAGCATTATCTGTTTGTTAGCTAAATATAAAATTTATACTGAAAGCTTTTTTTCTGGTAAATGTCATACCGAAGCCATTTTCCTGACTAAAAATGAGGTTTTTGGAGAAAGATTTGTAGTGAGCAATTCAAGGAATACATTTGGACACTAAATAAAATGAATTAGCTCAGTCTTCCCAAATCACTTCTCTTCCCCATTTTCCTTGGTGGTCACATGAGAATGTGGAGTAAGAAAAAAAATGTTTTAAGCGTACACATTGACATTAAAAACCCAGTGCACGCAGCTATGGGCAGAATACCGTGATAAAGTATTGATGGCTGCTTATTGAACACTGTTTTTTCTAAATATGTTCAGTATTATATTTTATTACAGTAGATGAAGTAACTCACATTAATAAATCATCCTGAAAAAGCACGGAAATAAAAACTGTTTAGTTTTACTATAGGCTAGATGCTGTTACTCTGTGTTACTGTTAAGCAGTTTTCTTTATGTTATGCTTCAGTATTATGAACACAGGGATTACTTTTTTCTCCAGTAAAATACTGAGGAATCAATATAAATTGATTTGAAATGTGAAGCCCAAATGACTCAAACTCTGGGTGCGTCTCAATCAACTCCCTAAGTGGTGAATCACTATATGGTGTGCACGAGTTTGAGCACTGGTAAAGACGCTGAATCACTACACATTGGGACACGGAGGACACAATTTGAGGCGACATGACTACGTACTCGCGATAAACTGGCATTTATCAACAACAGTCAGGACCGATATCTTTCCAACATTATATGTCATATAAATTTGTTAGCTTAATCACACGCGTTTCTGTCACGGGACGTCAAGCAGGATCGAAGGCTAGCTAGTGTTTTTTACAAAAAAAAAATCATTAAACACTTAACAGTCGTTCGAATCAAACAAACCGTATATAGAACGTCAAATAAAGTTATAAATCGCTAACGTAAGTAATCATTTGAGAGCCACAACAACGATAACAGGGTCGAAGAAATCGACGAAGTCGGCCGAGAGTTCGTCCCCCGTTTTTTTTCGAGCTGAGCGGCTTCAGAAAATATGACGGAATTTCCAGTAAGGGAACATAGTACGCGTCGATGCGCAATGGTTTTTGCGGTGCATTGTGGGATTTTTTTAGGGAGCGAACGTTCCGGTGCACTGGAAGGATTTTGCGATTGAGACAGCCCTTAAAATGGCCGACTCACTGATCAGCGCCCTGACTACCGAACTAGAGAGCCGATTGAGACGCACCCCCGGTCCTTTCTACCGTACAGTACCATCCATACTTCACGCTGATCTCGCCTAACTTAAATAATTAGCAGTATAAGCTTATTACATTGCGTAAGGGCTTGAACTAAGAAATATACACAGATGGCAGTTACGTTAACCTGATACCAATACCAATATAGTGCAAAAGCACTTCGTATCAACCGGCATGACTTGTGTTGATTCTTCATTTAGTGGCAGCACACGGGGTCACGTGATGACACTTCAAGATTCAATAACTTTATTAACATAAGCACAAGCTTATATCTGTGAGTTTGTACGTCGTCACAGATGCTGCAGTAGAAAAATGGTAAAAAAAATAATAAAACTATGAAAACAATCACAGATGAAGACGACAGATGGGCTCAGTAGCCTGCAGTGAAAGTAAGAGTCTGGTGATAAGTGGCTCTTTTTGGCTTTATCTTGCAAAAACATTAATTACCTGCATTTGGTAACAGAACAAGTGGTCCACGAACCAAAGCTGCCAAAGTAAGTCGTGGTTGTGTGTTTGAGCCTTTGTCACTTATCGCTGCTCTCTAATGCAGAGCACAAACAAGAGCGTGTGGAGATAGGCGTGACCCTTTCTTTTCATGTGATGTCATACTCTGTAATTGCAGCCATTTTGACGAGCAAATATTTTGTTAAGAAGGCCGAGTTCCATTTATACTCGTAATCCTTTGTTCTGATACACTTCACTACATACTGTAGAATACATCATCAACGCGCAGCAAGGCAACGGATCCTCTGTGTCATCCTGCCTCGTAGCTATATTAGCTAGCTAGCTACCATATAATGGCAGATTTTTTTTTTTCTCCTGCTTCATATGTCTCACCATTATTTCCTTTCCCCCCCCCCCGTTACATCCGAACCCTGACCGCAGGCCATAGAATAAGATTCTCATTCCTATTCGACTCTAATACAAAAGCATGTCACGTCACCCCTGATCTGACCCCAGACTAATTACACATTCTGACTCATGTTGTTAAGTAAATAATAAACAACAGTGGGTCACTAGCTCTTGACTTTTATGTAAAATTGTTAGAGGGATTTTTCAAGGTCTCAGAAGGGTACTTTCAATTCAATTAAGTTTTATTCGTATAGCGCTTTTTACGATCGGCATCGTCACAAAGCAGCTTTATAGAAATATATACGTTTCCAATCTAAATGTTTAAATTGGTAAATTTGTCCCTAATGAGCAAGCCAGAGGCGAGGCGACGGCGACGGTGGTGAGGAAAAACTCCCTGAAATGATACGAGGAAGAAACCTTGAGAGGTACCAGACTCAAAAGGGAACCCGTCCTCATCTGGGTAACTTCGGGTCACATTTCCCTCAAGCACCCTTCTCAATGTACACGTGTGGCTTCGCAAAAAAAGTGGTCGTTAAAGCGATGCTATCCGTTACGGCGTAGTCTGGAGACGGAGGAAGTTTTGTGCGCTTCAGCATATTTGTGGAAATGAATAGTCTCCATGCGACTCAGTAAAGGGAAAGTTTCTTGCAGAGGGAAATGTCAACATTTACACAAATTATATCAGGGCCAGTGCTCGAGTGGCACTAATTGTTTCTGGCCCAACAATGGTGCCTGTTTTGGCCAAACACCTTATCAGGGTTCTAAAGAAACCTGGAACAGCCAACTACTAACAAAAAAGCCTTTGTCAGCCAAGTTTCTACAGTGATTCATAAGGCCGGTGTGTCCGAGACACTTTTTTTTTTAAAAACTTAACCACAGGAACGGTTCAGCTAAAAATAAAACGTATACAACGTTCCAACCTAAGTGTAATCGATCAGCTAAGACGTATTTGGTGTCCGAAATTTGCTTAGTTAGTTTTGCGCTGCACTCTTTCAAGGGTTATTTAAGGGTTCAGCGGATAGTTGAGGATTCTTAGCCGTCGTATGCTTCTACTTTGACCTCTTTCTGTTAGGGAAACGCTAAAATGCGATAAAACTGTTCATAAGACGAGCTAAAATGTGAGATTATGACAGTTTTAGGTTGCTGGTATCGCATCGGTTTATCAGTTTTCTTGCTAAAGATCCTACATCCACTAGCTAAAGTTTGAAAAGGCAGTGGTGTAGTGCTGTTAATTCTTCAAAGAACACAAAAAATACAACATTTTGGCAAGTTCATACGTCATGGAGGTCAGCCAACAGACAGAGACCTGGAGAGCTGTGGAGCTGATGTATGCAAATGGTTAGGTGTAATCAAGCAACCTGTTCCAGTGAGCTAGAACATAATCTCACACACGAGAAGTAAACACACAGTACCATTAGATTGGACAGAATCCAAAAAGGTCTCATGGCAGAGAATTAAAAGGAAGCTGTGGGTTTGGATTACAGTCCTCCAGGAGAGTAACGTTGAAGTAGGCCGATGTTAATGTAATGTGGAAGAAAATTGGCTGAAACGGTAACGTGTGGTCCGGGCTGTAAAAGTCGGCAATACGATATCAATCACATCAACATCGACAGAGTTTTTACCACTCAAGCAATCAGGGGTTTGCTTTTAGTACTGGGATTATGATCTAATCTTTGGGCTTTGCTTAGATAGTTATTTGAAAGCTATTTTTGAAATGCTGAGCCTTACGTAAGACATGAGTGTCAGTTATCAGTACTTTACAGTAGTCGTCCTTTAGTTCTTGAAATTTTCACTGATCGTTTTCAAACGCTTTTACTTCAGAGATTGCAGTTCATGTTCAGATTGAAGAGTTGGCTACTTAAATCAGACGTACGTGTGGAAAGTTGCTCATATTCGGTGCTGGGTTACGCAGGCACTTATGTTGATTTTCTGGGCTCTTCGTGTAGATGATTAACATTTCTATGCTGTGATTTTGAGGTGAAGCTTCTGAAAGGAGATTTTTCTCTATATTTCTTTTAACACACTTTTAAGCGCGGGGGGAAAAAAAATCAGCTGGAAGAAAGTGCGGACTGATGAAGCGGAGCACGTTTTCTTTTCTTTGCGATGCAGCAAAAGCAATAAGAAGTTATATTTTGAGAAGGAGTCTCCAGTGCCAGCACTTAGAGCTGAAGCTGTAACTAAGCTGTAATTTTGCACAGGAAGGCCATGAAGATAGACGCCTTTGTGGTTTCTCTGGGTTTATTTTGAATTATTTACTTCAAGTGTCACGATTTAGAGGCGGAGACTGTGCAGATATACTTTTAATAATAATCAAAGGAAACACAAAAGAAGCGATAAACACGTGGCGAAAACACTAAGGCGAGGAATATACATGATACAAGGACCAGAACAGAAACAACAGCGAAGTGAGACAATTAAAGTGAGACAAACGTGCGGTGCAAACTGAGGATATATATATATATAGATAGATAGATAGAGAGAGAGAGAGAGAGAGAGAGAGAGAGAAAGAGAGAGCTTTCCTGATTTGAAGGAGGTGGCAGGATTAAGAGGTGCAAACTGAGGACCTCAGCTAGCAATAACTGCTTATAAAGACTGGAACATGTCCTGCTTGAAGCAATCACGTTCACCATGCGGACTATACATTGGTTTTCCGAGGCTGGTAGCGGTTTAGAAACTGATCCCTGGCTGTCCTCTAAAACGATCCAAACAAAATGCTGTATTTAACCACACGCTTGTTGATTTCCCTTCACATATCGGAAATCACACAAGTGGCCACTTGTAGGATGGCGGACAAGGGTGTAGTCGTGTGTGGATTGTGTGTGGAACAGCCTTCAACAATAAAAAAAAAATAATAAACGTATCTGAAGCGATGAATTTTCTGCCTTACAAAGGTCTTACAAGGTCTTACAAACATGATGTTCAGAAAACATTTGTTTTCTATTGTCATGTGTTCACATTTCTCTTTCGTGAAGTTCAAAAGACAAACAAACAAACAAACAAACAAACAAACTTCTCTGTCCTGAAGACGTTCCTGTTTTGGAAAACTTAAAGCTCTACTTCTGACTGTTACAATGAGCTGACACTGGAGACTCCTTCCATAAATATTTAGAACTTGTTTACATGGACAGCAGTAATGTAATTATTGACCTTATTCTGAATAAGACAATATTCTGATTAAGGTGTTTACTTGAGTCACTTTTAGAATATTCCTATTCACTTTTAGAATATAGAACATAGTGCGATTAACGTCACACGTCATTACGTTCGCACGCCACGCCGTCCGACGTCCCTCCAGAATTTCACGTATCGACGTACAGTACAGTTCGTCTTCGTTATGGTACCGTATACAGATTTAATTTTACGAACGCTTCAAGTGCGGTTAATTATTTGTCGTGCTGTACGTGCAAATAGACGACTGGTGAAGCCGTGGGCTGCGTCCCAATCCGCGTACTTACCGTCTATATAGTAGCTGAGATGCATGCATTTCTCCTACTATACAGCAGGTAAGTACGCGGTTTGGGACGCAGCCGTGATCTCGTTTGCCGTCAAACGGTCGAGCGCTGCCGTGTGTGTACGTGTCCCGTCGCAAAATGCGGTGAAAACTCCCACACGACGCTAACAGTGTGATCAAGGTGTGTACGTGTCTGTAACGCACGTCGATAATGCGACTAAAACAGGAATCCACCACACGTCTTAATTCCATTTGTGTTTACTTCGAGTATGACTTTAATCGGATTAAAGTCATCAATAATCTCTGTTTACATGCTGGTTTCTTAATCAGAGTATCGTCTTAATCTGGTTAATATCGGAGTATTGTTGTCCATGTAAACGTACCGATTGTGTCAATGTTCGTTTTTAGCTCTGAACAAGCTGTTGCTCTGCGTTCAGATGGACTCATTTGGCAACATAAAACTCAATTTAAACATCGCAGATAAAATATTTAAGAATATTTGTCATATGATTGCTCTTGTTTGTACTCATTCGGCCATTTTTGGTGCTTTGAAAAGAAAATGGCCACCCTTTCTGCGCAGGTTCTTCTCCCGAAGTCTGTCGA
Organism: Ictalurus punctatus; assembly: GCF_001660625.3. Classification (NCBI taxonomy): domain Eukaryota; kingdom Metazoa; phylum Chordata; class Actinopteri; order Siluriformes; family Ictaluridae; genus Ictalurus; species Ictalurus punctatus. The sequence continues at coordinate 23,642,645 of NC_030431.2, forward strand.
TGTTGACTTGATCCCCCAACCCCCAACGAATCATCTTCCAAGCGTCACTTCAGCTCCTAAAATACTGAAACCGCACTCGAGATGGTAACCATCCCCTTAGAGGAAACGTTAAGGGGCTGCGAATGAGAACGCTTTAAAAACAGTAATGAAGTGTAGAGACGGTGAAGCGCTCTAGCCGATCTTCAAACGGTCTAAATTATTAAAACCCGTTCACCTTCATCTCCGTCACTGGACCGGCGTGTCTTGATTGCTTCGTCGTGAAAACGCTGAGCAAAAGTGAATTACCTCAGAAAAAAAAAATAAAATCCAGTCAAACTACAGTTGGACTGAAGTCGTCTGGCAATTCATCTTTCAGTGTCCAGCTTGAAGACCTTCGTGTTTTGAATGATAAAGGCAGTTATGGTTTAATTATGAATTAATACTACAGTCTAGGGCTTGAGTCTGACAGATCGGGTTCATATTCATGGTTATCTGTAGGAACGATTTAGGAAATAAACACAGTGTGTGCATAGGGATGTAAACAGGCCTTTTCTTGTGACGTCATTCATAGAATTATATTAACCAGGTTAGCATGTATCCATTCCATCCACTTTCTCTACCGCTTATCCTGCAGGGTCATGGGAAACCTGGAGCCTTTCCCAGGGGGTACACCCTGGACAGGGCACCAATGCATCACAAGGCACAATCACATACACACTCACACACCCATACACTACGGACACTTTGGACACGTCGATCAGTCTACCATGCATGTCATTCGACCGAGCGAGGAAACCGGAGTACTCGGAGGAAACCCTCACAGGACGGCGAGAACGTACAGGGCGGCGGCCGGGAATCGAACCCCCGACCCTGGAGGTCTGAGGCGAACGTGCGATTAAAAACATAACATGCAATGTGTTTAACAAATTGAGAAGACACAAGTGACATTATCTGACTGATGAAGCAAATCTACACGCATCATTAGCTTAAGAGCTGAAAAGAACTCCAAACAGTCCTCACACGGTTTTTAAAAATAAATATTTCATCATATTTATCAGCTGTGTGCAGATATTCACAGCTCTGATATCAATATTAATATATATATATATATAAAAGTGATAGTTCTGTTCCTGATATTAATCCATGACCTACTTTACTGGCTGTATTGCACATCAAAATGCGTACGCTGAATATCCTTTTCTTACAACATCAGGAATATTCTCTCGATACTTGCATCATTTGTTCACTCTGCCTGCATGGTTTATTTATAGTAATACATTTTTTTTTTTTGTAGTCCCAGGAACTTTCCCGTACCGCATTCAGCCACGGGCTCTCTCTCACGTTCCCACTCTCTTCCATTATTCATTTCAATTCCTACTTTCCCCTTGTTACCCTCTTTCACCTAATGATACGAAGATGCTAGAAATAATGATCCTAACCGAGCTACCTGACATTACCGGAACGCAATCTCTCAATCAGACATTCAGGAAGTCGTTCCCATCGCCATAGCAACCGGTGATGTGAAATATGATGGCAAGTACAGATATCAAATAATTGCACTTTAGGAATACGGTGGAAAACAGACGCGGATATAAATAACGGCCGTAATTTTCTATTTGCTCTTACGCGAGGTTACGTTGGTTTTTCATTTTTGACATTTTTATGAAATTTAAAAGAGCAAACTGGAGATTTTATGACGACCGGCTGACCGTAAAGCACAGCACACCTGCACCTCTCCACAGACGTACATATTTAGTAATGTGTATTTTTAACTAAGTGCAAATGTAGCTAAGTAGCTCTGTGCAAATGTTAACTAATGAATATACTTATACTAAAATGATGAGTATATTATATTATTGCGTGTTATTTTCTAATAATATGCTGCTGTGAGCTGCAGGAAGTCACAGATGCCGTCGTTCTGTATAAAATTGTATTATATATATATATCATATTTGTATTTGTCGAGTTGAAGCTCTCTTTTAAACCTTATCTCAGATTTATAGGAAATTGTTTTAGTCTTGCCTTCTTCTCATGTCCAACTGCTGTGAGAACCAAACCCTGAGCAAGTGTGTTTCTGTGTGTGTACATGTCCATATCTGTGTGTGTGTGTGTGTGTGTGTGTGTGTGTGTGTGTGTGTGTGTGTGTGTGTGTGTGTGTGTGTGTGAGACAGAGTGAGGACCATCCTCCCTTCCCAGAAACTCAATAGAGACAGTCATAGACACTGAGAATCTTTGTGTTCCTTAGCACAGCTTCATGCACGGTCATATGACTGAGGAGGGTGCGGAGGGGGTGGAAGGTTTTGTGTGTGTGTGTGTGTGTGTGTGTGTGTGTGTGCGTGTGTGACAGCTCGTTTGCGAATAGCTTGTTTCTTCTTAGCCGTCTCTCCTGCCTCAGTGAAGTCTCAGTGAAGGAGGTGTGGCATCTGTAATGTATCTTATAACGTGTAACTATTAAAGCTAATTTTACGCTGGGAGATTTCAGCAGTGTTTTAAGATCATTACTCGTCACACTGTACTAGATGATCCCGATAAAATATCGTCTGAATCCTGTAACCGACTGTGGGATAACGCGTGTCCTCCGTGTGTCCTCCTCATTGTGGACGAGGATCGTTTTCGTACTAGTGTAAACAGGGCCTGAGTCTTTTGGCGTGACTTTACATTTATTACACTTCGCATCAGTCTCTATGGACTCATAGAGTCATATTGAGAAGCATGAACATGGTGTCACATCGTGTCTAAACTTAAAGTTGTCCAAAATTTTCAACGTCTAATATTGTCAGAGTGAGATGTTTGTGTGGAATATTCTCTCTAACATGGTGAACACGCGGCCCCTTTTTGGTGACTTGTGAATCCCGTTAGCGTTTCTCCTGCTCTAGCACACCTCAACGCAATGATTCGCTTTCTAAACTGAGCTACTATCAGGAAAATAATAAAGCTTTTTGCAGAATATCCAGCTGCCTAAATGAGTAAGGTGCTTGTGTTGTTATAGATCACTGAGAATAAACACATGCACTACAGTACGCATTGATCACAGATTCGCACTGGTTACCATAAATAGACAGAAGCGCTGTATGAAGGCTGTAGGTGAGAGCTGAAACATCTGCCCCTTTCTTCTGCCTGAGATCATGTGCTGGTTTTTCCTAACACTGTCACGCGGCGATGGCGTCTAGAGCGAGTAATGAAATCGCACCCCCGTCCGAGTGCAACGTTAAGTGTTAGAGCTGAAATGAACGGGGCTCTTCCCCACTGCTGCGACTGCCCAATACCTCATTGTGTGTTATTAGGCTGTGGATCAGGTGGTAGAGCGGGCTGTCCACTAATCATAGGGTTGGCGGTTTGATTCCCGGCCCACATGACTCCACATGCCGAAGTGTCCTCGAGTAAGACACTGAACCCCAAGTTGCTCCCGATGGCAAGTTAGCGCCTTGCATGGCAGCTCTGCTACCATTGGTGTTTGAGTGTGTGTGTGAATGGGTGAATGAGACACAGTGTAAAGCGCTTTGGATAAAAGTGCTACATAAATGCAGCATTTACCATTTACCATTTAGTCTGAATAGGAACAGTACATTACATGGTATTTCCAAAAATCACAGAATCAGCGCATTCTCCCAGTCCACCAATTACCAAAAATTCCAAGATTGGAAATGCGCCTTTCAAATCATCCACTAGTTCAGCTGTTTCACCGGTTTTTAATACCTACTCAAGATTGGGACCAACAGGAACTAACGGAAATGATAATGATAATGATAATGATAATGATAATGAGTCTTTATCACATAAAGTGTTTTATTTATCACATATTACATGTAATACATTTATATGTATTACAGCAGAGTGAAATTCTTTTTTTTCGCATACCCCAGCTGGGGTCAGAACACAGGGTCAGCCTTGATACAGCACCCCTGGAGCAGAGAGGGTTAAGGCCCCTGCTCAAGGGCAAGGGGCTTGAACCCCTGAATCAGTGATCCAGAGCCTGGCAGCGCTGGGGTTGAATCTGATCAGAGCCTTCCCCAGAGCCTGGCATCACCTGGCATCGCTGGGTATGATGCCAGGTTTCAGGGGCTTGAACCCCTGAATCAGTAACCTAGAGCCCCTAGGTGAACCCCTGAATCAGTAACCCAGAGCCTGGCAGCCTTAGGGCTTGAACCCCGACCTTCCGATCAGAGCCTTCCCCAGAGCCTGGCATCACCTGGCATCGCTGGGGCTTGAACCCCTGAATCAGTAACCTAGAGCCCCTAGGTGAACCCCTGAATCAGTAACCCAGAGCCTGGCAGCCTTAGGGCTTGAACCCCGAACTTCCGATCAGAGCCTCCCCCAGAGCCTGGCATCGCCTGGGGTTGAATCTGATCAGAGCCTTCCCCAGAGCCTGGCATCACCTGGCATCGCTGGGTATGATGCCAGGTTTCAGGGGCAGCCTTAGGGCTTGAACCCCGACCTTCCGATCAGAGCCTTCCCCAGAGCCTGGCATCACCTGGCATCGCTGGGGCTTGAACCCCTGAATCAGTAACCCAGAGCCTGGCAACCTTAGGGCTTGAACCCCGACCTTCTGATCAGTAATCCAAAGCCTTAACCACCAAGCCACCACTACCCCAGGCTAGAAGTGCCAACATACCAACACCAAAAAAATCTGCGTCACTGGTGCAAGAGCAACATCATATTATGATTTTTAAACCTGAAGTTCAATTCCTTAAAATTTGTTCCAGCACAAACCAGGCAATGTTTTTCCAATGTTCAGCGGTCTAATTTTGGTCCAATTGTTCCTACTGTAGCATCAGATTCCTGTTCTTGGTTGACAGGACTGGAACCCATTCAAAGTTCAAAAATGTGCTGTGCATTCTGAGATGCTTTTCTGCTCAGCACGGTTATAATTGAGTTACTGTAACCTCCCTGTCAGTTTGAACCATTCTGGCATCTGATCTCACTCATCAAGAAGGCGTTTCCGTCCACAGAACTGCCGCTCGCTGGATGTTTTTTGTTTTTCGCACCATTCTGTGTAAACTCAAGAGACTTTTGTACATAAATTTCCCAGAGGATCGGCAGTTTCCTTAATACTCAAACCAGCCTATCTGGCACCAACAACCATGCCGCCTTCAAAATCACTGAGAGCATATTATTTTCTCCATTTCGATGCTCGATATGAACATTAACTGAAGCTCTTGACCTGTAACTGCATGGTTTTATGCATTGCGCAGATGCCACATGAATATTACAATATTAGAAGCCTTTTGATCACTACAAAGCATTTTATGGGTTTATTATTTAGCAGATACAGTCAGATACTGATTTTGAATTAGGACTCAGAACATTTGAAACATTTTTTGCAGTCTACATTTATATACTCACACACACGCAAGTCACGCAACTGTCATGGCACATCCATGTGACCGAACGTGATGCACTCAATCGCCAGACTCCTCACTACCACCGGTATATGAGGGCCAAAAGTGTCTCTCGCTTTAACTTACTATGACAAAATAAGCTGACTGTGTAGCTGTTCAGTGCCAATACGCTCTACATTGACGTGTTCACGCCAATGCACTGAACACTGACTCTCATTGTTCTGCAGGATTGCCGGACCAGGGGGCGTTCAGTGAAACGTCCAGGGTCAAGACTGAGCCCTGAGGACATAAAGTCTTGGACAAATGTGATTGTTTGGGGGTTTTGGTCATTTGATGCTCTCATGATCCATCCAAATATTTGGATGGAGAGGGAGATGGAGATGTAGATGTGTCATACTTGATAATGAGATACTGGGCAATACTGGCGTAACTTAAGCGCATTGCAGTGACTGAAACTAGACACTGGAAACACTTGTCGATAAGCCAGATTTAGAAGAAAGAAGAACAAAGCCTTTATTCTTCGCATATGTATACATCGCATTCAAATTGTCCAGTTTGAACATGACATGGGCAAACAATGTGTCTATTACACTAAAAAAAAGAAGCACACACGAACTATTCAAAAAGATCTCATTATGGCAAAAAAAAAACAACAACAAAAAAAAACATTTATGCAATTTTTCAAATAATGCAATTGAACATCCAAGAGATGCTAGGTGAGGTGTATGACATGTGATGTTTTTAGTGTTTCCCTAAAGTTTCCAGGCCAGTGTAATGGATGTCTATGCCACCTAACAGGCATGTATTTATGGAAAATAAAATTGGTGAGACAGTCCTCTGGAACAAGTCTTGGAAATACTTGATCCAAAAATGCACAATACGAAAGACACACAGAGGATATAAAAAATGCAGAACAGGTGAACACAATCAGGTAACAAACCAATAACAGGACTAGAACATAAACCAAAGCAAACACAAACACATGGTGCAAAGTGGGGAAACCAACACAGTCCTCATCTAACAGAAGACACCAAACACATCTGGGGGTAGTTTGTTTAATTTAATTTGAGTCAATTTGATTTGCTGCCAAACTATTCCTTTAATCTAAAGAGATGTTAACACGTGAATCTCACGTATTCACCGTGGAACAGCTCAAATCCTGGAGAAGTTCGCAGCAACGGCACTAATCTCAAGACAGCGGCTGAGAGATGACTCATATGAAGCTCTATTTGGGTGTATTTCAGCACCGAAACAGGAAAGACTCCACCTAACAACCGCACGGCTCCGATCATCCTCAGACTTTCACACCACCACTGAGCTCATGGCTGAGATAAGAACATTACGTGGATGACTTTATGGAATTAACGCTAATCCCGAATGACTTCATCCTGATAATGATAATCTGGAGCCTTGTCTCCTCACGCGACTTACTCTCTACTTGTGTTTGGCGCCATTTTCTGTGAACACTCTGCTCTTAAGCTCTGCTCTATGATTTAAGCGTCTTTACATGCAGGGAAGGGGCTTCTGGAGAACCTCGACCGTTTCCCTCTGGCTCTTTTCTGACCACAGAGGCCTGGTGTGTTATATATAAGATTACTCTCTGCACTCACATTAAACAGAGGCTTGGAGTTGCTTCAGCTGCAGTTGGAACTTGAGACCAGGCTTAATAACTGGCTGTTTTTCTAGTCTGGGCGCTCGGCTTGCACCACCGTCTGCAACTCTCTGCGCTGGGATACAGTGCGCCAGTCTAGGCGCTGATATACGTGTAAATAAAGTGCTCCATTAGATGATCAAATCAAGTCTATAGTGGGACTTTTTTCGTTGAAAAAGTCGACCCCAACAAGTCCACCTGTCCGCAGTTAAAGAGGATGGTGTGTATATACTATAGTATGATACATTTCATGTCATTTACTGTTTGTCCAGATCGCGGTGGGCATATTAATATATTAATATAACTCCATTAGGGCGACGGCAGGATTATCTTGCATAATGGAACAGCATGAGTAGCAGGAGCGGGGCTGTCTGTCTGAAACCTGCAATCTTCCTCTTGTTCCTGATGCAAATGAGCTCCAGTGCAACACCAGTGACTCACAACAGCAGAAAGAGGATACTGACATCCCAAGACAGAAACGTTTCTCCTGTCTGCTTTACTAGAACTAAGCGAAAGAAAAACAAGACAAACAGCAAAGCAAAGCAACGATCATATTACATTTGCATTGTGAAATGGACGTTAAATGGCGTCAGATTTAATGGTTCAAAATGAAGCAGGGTTTCTAATAACGGTGCTTAAACGACTTCCCAGAACCTAATCTACAGCGTTCTTCCCTCTTGCCTGAAAATCTTCTTGTTTAGCTAAAAGATGTCTGAGGTTTGCTTCTTTGGTTGGTGTAATGAGGCTAACGTCGCTAGGAAGGGAAGTCTACACTGATCAGCCATAACATTAAAACGACCTGTCTAATATTGCGTAGGTCTTTACTGCCTCAACTTCTGCCTCACCCAGTTCCTCAGCGATGTCATGCAGATTTGATGATGTGGCTTAGCGCTCACTGGGACTTCTGTCATCTATAAACATCACAAAAACATCATTATGTAGCTGAAAACTGTAACGTTATGGAGACGGACATCTTTTATGAACCGTCTGTACTTCAACTTGTAGCTTAAATTTATAAATATAGACTCTCCATGCTATTTTACAATCTCATTCACTTTCAAATAAGATTACATACAGGGCTGTCTCTTGGTTGCTTCGCTAATTAGTGCCCTTTTAACCTTTCACTGACTTTCGGTGGACTGTATTCTTTATGTTACTGCGTTCCTTACCCTGCTATGGTTTTTAAACTGACATCACGTGACACTTTAAGTGCCAACAGAACTAATTTAGGGGTGTTTTTTTTCCACCAAAGGGGGTGAATACTTATGCATTCAGACATTACATTCCAATTACATTATCTAATTTGGAACATCTTGGTCATTATAGACTTGCTCAGATATAATATACGGTGTGATGTGTTTTTATTTTCTCCTCCACAACTCACCAGTTGTTGATCAGAAAAGGGAAGGCAGAGTCGGCGGGGTTTCTATGGTGTTTAGTCGTCACATGACACGCTTAGTTTCCATGGTACTTTTACTTCCCTGATTTGCTGTTTAACATGATCTTTTTCTTCTGGCACTTGGTGTCATTTCGAGCTTGCTAAAAAAAAAAAAAAAAAAAAAAGTAGAAGTAACGTTTACTGCATACTAAACTGGGGGCGTGGCTTTTGAACTCGATTTGCATACGCATTTGCATAACTTTAAACTGAATTGTTTTCAACGTTCCCTGCTTTGTCTCAGCTTTAAGCCTTAAGGCTGTTCAATTGTGAAAGGTTTTGAAAGATCAAGTTTTCTTGCTTGTCCCTCTGACGTGTTTCTCAGTCGTGTGCTTATGTGCGTTTATGTTTCAAATTCCGAGTTGTGTATAAAATGTGCATAAAATTGTACAGTGAAATGCTTGTCGTGAGGCTCGGGTACTCTTCAGCTGTGCAGTAAAAAAAACAAACAACGAATATACTGTACATCAGAAGATAAAGGGTAGAGGAGAGAGGAAAGAGGAGGAACGACATTATTTACAAATACAATATATATACGAAATATGCAGAATATATTAGTATGTATGGTAGGTATGCTTATAGATGGTATGTAAGTAAAGTGCGCATGTGTGTGTGTGTGTGTGTGTGTGCATATCAGTGAAGTAATCATCATGCGTTCTTCCAGTTCAGGCGTTATGAAGTCTGATGTAAGTGAATTTGCAGTACATACCCATTTGAGTGCAACTGTTAAAGAGATTAATGGCCATTAAGTGGTAACGATCACTCTTAGATGACGTGTGCTTTTTTTCTTTTTTCTTTTTTTTTTTTTTTACAGTGTTGCACCTTATGTAGTTCATCTGAGCGCTCTTGCATAAAGCAGAAAAGAAAAGTCAAATCTTCTTAAAACAAAGGAACACAATTTGAAGTACTTGTTTTATTTGTGCAAGTTGAGCAAAATTTACCGCTAGTTAAATGTACGTGCATATTTATGAGAATAATCCTCGGTGCCATGGGAACGTTATCCTGCGTAATCCTCTACTGCATGAATTATTACGTTTACATTTTTTAAAAATATTTTTAAAATAAAAAATTTTTTAAATGGATTTTTAATACTTTAATTAGTTCAAGTAATAAAATTTTGTTATTATTTTTTTTTTTAAAGACATTTTTTAGGGGGGTAGTTGCTAAATTGTCGCCATAAGGCAACAATGTGCAATGGTGGAACGCATCATATAGTCAAAAACTACACGAAATGTTATGAGATTACAATTCAATCCGATCCAAACATGTTTTGGGTGAAGTATGTTTTTAATTAGTTCTCTTGAAACATAAAATTGAGAAAATAAGGTGCAGCTGCAAAGTTTTTCTTACTCTGAATGTGAAATGAATGTAAATATACTATTAGAGAAGCCTAGTGACCTGTTTCAATTCATGAATGCACGTACCCCCGTTCCATTATCGCATGTTGTTGCCGTATGGCAACGATTACATTTTAGCATTTAACCAAATACTCAAAATATTTACCTTTTTTTTTAATGGCAAAAGAATATATCTTAGCGTAACTGTTCTCAGATATTGTTTCAATTTTTGTTGTCCTTAAAGTAGTTTTGCCTAAATATTGAAAAGTTCATAAAAATTTATGAGAGCCCTCTTGAGTATGACCTTCACCATGTCATGTGATTGCAGAGAAGGAATTACAAACAGCACTTCCTGGTCATCTCACATGGCATTTTTTATAGTTATGTCAAATTTAAAGCCCCCCTTTTCCAGTTGCATAGGATAATAGTAATTTTGTATTATTGCTTATAAAAAAATAAAAAATAAAAAAAAATGGGAGAGAAATGAATTGTTGCCATGGCAACACCATGCAGTACAGGGTTAAAGCATGCTTAGTTAAATTTACTAAGAAATTGTTACCCTGCTTTTCTTGAGTAAATCTTACTCCAGGATTTTTTTTTCAGTCTATGTACAGTAGCTCATGTGTACACACACACACACACACACACACACACACACACACACACACACACACACACACACACACATAACCTTTATAAACTTTCACTTCTGCTACTGCTCAATAGTTTCAACTCGATTGCAGGGTTTTGGTGTTGGATGTTGAATAAAATCAGTGGTTTTAACCGGATTTAATATCCTGTCCACAATATTTATTACACCGCCGGCTCAAACTTGTCTCATCATAAAGTAATAGAAATATATTTTTTGTTTGTTTATAATAATGGAATTGTAAAATATCCACTGAAGGCAACATTGTCACTCATTTTTTTGCTTTTGCTGTTTATACATGAGAGAGAGAGAAAAAAAAAACACCCCCACTTTAGGTTATTTAGGAAGACAAAATAAAGAAATAAAGTCCTTTAAAATTTTGTAGCTACATTAAGAAACTTTTAACAGGTAAAAGATACACAGCTCCTATACCTCTATGTTTTGTTGAACAGTTTGTATTCATTAACTCTAAACATCTATGTACACTGTATTGATCTGATAAGTTCTCAACTTAAATGAATCCTTTTGATGCCAAAAAAAAGAGAAAGAAAATTGCTAAAAATATTCGTCGATCATGAAGTTTTACTGTAAGGATACATTTATTTAACGTTTACGAAGGAGAAGGGAAGGAGTCTCCAGTGTTGGTGCTATGTGACATTTCGTTTTCTACGTTTTCTTCGGGACAGAGGACTGAAGGGAATGCTATAACAAAAGTGATAATAGCAGATAACTTGTTTCGCGGACGTTCCACGACATTAAATGTAGCTATAAACGGATAAAAAATATGACATGTTATTTAATTAATAAACAACAACAACAACAACAACAACAAAAAAGCTGTTTCTGGCAAACTTCTGTGGTATAAGAGCTCTACGTGACATGCGGTTATAGGAAAATAATCAACTTCAGGGTGATAACAGGAGCTCCTCATCATGACAGGCCACATCACACCACATTGCTGTTGATTGTTTCCCTATAACAGCATGCCCTCTAGGCTTTTATCCCTTACTTAACTTTGTCTGCTGAAATTTTTTGATCTCTACTCAACAGTTTCATAAGGTGCAAATGTGTCGAGGTTCGTTTCTCATTTCTGACCATTATAATGATTTACAGTCACTGGGATTTTTAAAAGTACATAAAAAAAATCACATCGATTACTTAAACGTTGCCGCCATGTTTAATATCTCATCACCTATGCGTACAAATGAGCAACGTTTACAGCTTACTGTCACAACAGCGCAGTGTTGCAGCTTGTAGCTTCACAGTGCTGATGGTGATTTGGAAATAGTGTCACACAACATGACCCAGTTCTTTCATCTAATCACATTTCGGGGTCGATATGAACTGCTAAATGCTGCCAGCATATTATTCAGTCGTCATGGCTGTGATCGATGAGATGGTCGCTGCGATATGACAAGCCGTCTTCGGTTAGCATTTAGATACGTGCCTTTGCTGACATGCGTGATGGTGTAACGGCGACACGAGTTTGTACACAATAGGCTTTTTGTGCTGGTATGACGTGCTTTTTTTCATTGTGTTTTCCAAATTTGAGAACCGCTCGACTCGGACTCGTAGTGTTTTGCCGTAATAATCGCACGTGTTAGCTATTCTTCACCGAACAGTTGTTACAAGAGCACTGGGGAGCATAGTTTACCTCAGAAGGCTAACATGGCTAACACTGAAAGGTGTATGTAGTTATAACAAATCCTTGTGAATGCCTCATGTGTAGCTTTGGTTGATGTTATTGTTGTTGTTGTTGTTATTATTTAATTCATCTATTAGGAACAGACACAGAAGTTTATTTTGAATCAAATTTTACTCATACAAAGCTGACCTTGCTAATACGAATGGAATCTAGACATGGGCTACGTAGAAGCCCTGGTAACCAGCTTCTGTTTTTAATTTGTTGCTATTGTCAGGATTAGACACAGTCATCCTTAGCATCAAATTTCACTCATAAAAAGCTAACCATGCTAATAAGGAATAAAAGCTAGGGCTGTACCACTTAGCAGCCCTGACAATTAGCTAACTGCTTTCAGTATTAGCCATGCTAGCTTATGGTGAGTGAATTTAGATTAAGTGTTAGCCATTAGTTAAATTAGTTAAATGAATCCTTGTAAATGCTAAATGTACCATGCCAAGCTTTATTTATTTATTTATTTATTTATTTATTAAAAGCTAGCTAACTGCTTTTAGTGCTGTATTAGCCATGTTCGCTTTTAAGAAGTGAAATTATGTTAGCTAGCTGAGTATTTACTTGGAAAGAGAATGTGGATGCGTTTCTAATTTAATGAGGTAATTAAGTATTTTTAGTAGCTTCCTGAGCAACAATACCACCTTAATTATTTAATAATTCAAGATCAAATAGTTTAATGGTTTAAAAATGCATTCAGTCTTTTTTTTTATTATTATTATTATAATAATTATTTAAAAAATAAATAAATAATTATCTACCCTTTTCCCTGTCTCGCCCCAACTGCCACAAAAGGACTCATGATCCTGAGTGCTGGAATTCACTAGAACAGTTAAATGGTTGTTTGGAGTCATGTGTCATCCATTAAAGTTTCCAAAGCCACAATCCATTTCCAATGCAGTCGGATTGAAAACCCATGTCTTTAATAACAAAAAGTTTTGTTGTTTTTTTTTTGGAAAAAAAAAAAGGGGAAATAGAAGGGAGGCGTAATTAACAGAAAGCAACGTACTTGTGAAACTGAATACAATGACGTGAGAATTTTTCAGTTCACTTCCCTTAACAGACCACGTTTAGATGCAAACTTTCAAAACAATGCTTGTCCTTTGATTTCCAAGAAGAGAAACAAAAGGGGTTTGTTTGCAACTACAGATTATTTATTACGGTTTATGGCGTTGAGTGTGATTAAAGAGGCCAATCACGTGTTGGCTGGTGTGTGACGGTCACACACTAACTTCTCTCGATATACTGTGAGTCTGAATTTAGAGTAAAGCTTGCTGTATATAATGCTCATTAGTTGCGATAACCTTTTCACGAAGAAGCCACACAAATATCCACCCTCACACAGTATTGTCCAATGTTATTATCATTTCCAGGATTAACAGTAATTTTACTATTTTTATTCATGTTATTTAGAAATGGATGTTGGTTTATGTGGGATATTATAGCAATATAACAGGATTATATGCTGGATGGGACGCTGGTTCACTATGCACATTCACAAACTTATTCACACCTAGGGGCAATTTAAGGTCATCAGTCCCCCAATAAGCATGTTTTTTGGGAGGTGGGAGGAAACCGGAGAACCTGAAGGAAACCAACACAAGCATAAGGAGAACCTGTGACATTATTGGTTGTTTATTGTAAATGCCCTACTACCTACAGTAACCATTTTGTGTGTGCTAGTCTTCCTTAGCTGAGACCTACAGGCACAGAGGCCACACCTCTTTTACTGTTAGACAGGCACAGAGGCCACGCCTCCATCATCAAGAACCAGGCATAGAGGCCATGCCTCCTTCACTAAGCCAGGCATAGAGGCCATGCCTCCTTCACTAAGCCAGGCATAGAGGCCACGCCTCCTTCATTAAGAAAAAGGCATAGAGGCCACGCCTCCTTCACTAAGCTACAGGCATAGAGGCCACGCCTCCTTCACTAAGAGACAGACACAGAAGCCACACCTCATTTACTAAGAGACAGGCATAGAGGCCACTCCTCCTTCATTAAGAGACGAGCATAAAGGCCACACCTCCTTCATAAAGAGAGACATAAAAGCCACACCTCCTTTTCCTACAGGCACAGAGGTTACTCCTCCGTCACTGGGACTGACCAATAACTGTATATGTGGGTGGACATCATAAAAAGTGAAGCCAAACTGCCATCTGCAATACAATTTTTTAACTCCGCCCATTCTTATCTTACTAAACAGGACAGATGGCAAACTTTCATTTTAACATCTACATTTAAGTTACATAGAGTTCTGTAATTGAAATTTTTTTTATTTTTTTTACAACTTCAGTTGACACTGATATTTTTATTTTCTTACTTTAGTGATTCATGCATGCTTTAATTTATCTCCTGTACAGCTCTCTGTCACTGTTGTAACACCCAGGACTCAAACACACCAACTTAACACGTGTGTATTCACTCTGTGTCGATCCGGTGCAGCGGCAGTGTAACGAGACTCAAACTGCTGCGTACAGTAATCAATGACCGTCTGTTTCTGGGCCATGAGTCACACGGAGAGGGACGCGAGCATTAATGTGATGGACACAGGAACCCTTCCTCCCTCCTCCCACCCCAATACTTTACCAGTATATTATTAAGGGACAGGGTTGGGGGATGGTGCTTTGACGTCAGCGGCGCACAGTAAACACTGCAGATGGCAGGCCTAAACTCTTTGTGAACTCAGAGCACTTGGCTTTGCCTCTTCTTTTGGCCATGCTGCTCCAGGAGGGTGTAGAGTTCAGTGTTTTCAGGTCATGGAGCAGACATCTGGAGACAGCGTGACTCCAGTTTTGTCTTGAATCACAATAATGGCTGATGGGAGATCAGGTGGTCGAAAGTAGAGTGAGAATTGTTAGGGTTAAGCTGCAGCAGATTGTATTACAGTATGAAGACTTTGCTTAATTATGTGGGACAGAGGTAAATTTTCGTCCCTACAGTTTAATAGGTGGTTTCCTGCCGAGGCGTCGTGCAGACAAAACGGCAGCGCCGCCCATGGCACACGCGGTTTAAACGCACACGTTTATTAAGATCTTGTACGATTTTATCTCAGAACATTGTTTCTGGTGAGCATCTGTTTAAAGACGGTGAAAGATGCATCATCGTTAATCTTGTTTAATTGACTTTTAATATCTCCAAAACAATGGCTCTTGATTACCCTTCCAGGGGTTGGGGGTTCGATTTCCGCCTCTGCACCCGTGTATGAGGAGTTTACATGTTCTCCCCGTACTTTGGGGGTTTCCTCCGAGTACTCCAGTTTCCTCTCCCATTCCAAAGACATGCGTTGTAGGCTGATTGGCATTTCCAAATTGTCCGTAGTGTGTGATCGTGCCCTGTGATGGGTTGGCACCTCGTCCAGGGTGTCCTCCATCTTGTGCCCTGAGTTCCCTGGGATAGTCTCCAGGCTCCCTACGAGCCTGTGTAGGATCAGCGGTATGGAAACTGGATGGATGGATGGATGGATCTGGGCTTCTCACTTGTGTGAGGGTGAGGGAACGACGTTTATAGCTGCTATAACGTAAGTGATAACAGGATCGCTGTGGTATAAGAGGAATAAAACACTTCGGGGCATGCTGTTTTATTGGAAAATAATCCTCATGGGGTGGTAACGTTCCATTTATTACGAAATTAAATGACATGATATTTCTACATTTTGGAATCCACCATTAATCCTAACATTAGTTCATATTAGTTCGCTATTCGTCTTCATACAGGATTGATCGAATGATGACGGCAGTACGTATGATGTACTAATGTTTCATTTCATGACATTATTTCTAAAGTAAATAATGTTAGTAAAGCAAAGAAGGTTTTCATTAGGAGGAATATTTCAACAGTAAAAAAAAACAAAAGGATAAAAAGCCTACATTCTAAGCTTGTGTGAATATTAAATTCTCATATAATTTCTGATAATATCAATATTTTTGGTTTAATATATTTCGAAAACATTCCCCAGTCAAAGAGACAGTTCTGTCGACCTTTCATCCTTGAAAAAGAACGAAAGGATTGTTTTCTCGAAAGGACACACGCCGTCCTCGTTGTTTTAATTGAACTCGGGTGACAGAGTCAATAGCGATATCGTGCGTGCTGAGAAAAATAAATAAATAAATAAATATAAACGGTTTCAGATTAGCAGGTGTGAACTCGCCTTAGAGACAGGCATGTTTAGTGTGACTAACAAAGTGTGAATTGTGTGACAGTTCCTCCACGTCTGTACGTAAGAGGAACTGAGATTCAGTTGGAGTGTAAGGCTTTATTCATGTGATGATTATTACACCTGTCGGTTAAAGGAAATGAAAGGTTTAGGCAAACAGAAGGGAAATGAAAGGTGGATCAGGACCGAACGGCCTGTTCAATCTTCAGTTTGCGTGTGTGTGTGTGTGTGTGTGTGTGTGGAATGATCTCTGCCTTTATGTATACAGTACATGTGCTGATGTTGATCTTTTCATTCACATGAGGTATATGGGTAGACACTGAATATAAAAAGCATCTTAGGAGTAAGGCAGGATCCAGTTTAGCTGTTTAAATTAGTAAATTTTCACTATATATATATATATATATATATATATATATATATACCTACCTAAACATTGATGCAGACCAAGTGCAACGCTTTATGGCAACAGCATTCTCTAATGGCAGACGCCTCTTTCAGTTACAGTTACATTTATATAGTGATTTTACATAGTATGTGTGGGGGGATCTCTTCAACGACCACTAGTGTGTACTGTATCATCCACCTGGATGATGCGATGGCAGTCATAGTGCGCAATAACACCCACCACACACCAGCTATTAGTGGAGAGGAGAAGGTGACGTAGCCAATTCAGGGAAGGAGATTATTAGGGGGACATGATAGAGAAGGGACAATGGGGGAATTTCGCCAGGACACCGGGGTTATACCCCTACTCTTTTATGATAAGTGTCCTGGGATTCACTATATATACTTCAGCAGGATAACGTTTCCTGAGACACTGCATAAATTGCTCAGGAACGGTTTGAGGAACATGACAAGGTGTTCAAGGTGTTGACTTGGTCTCCAAATTCCCCAGATCTCAATCCGATCGAGCATCTGTGGGATGTGCTGAACAAACAAGTTCGATCCATGGAGGCCACGGCCCTGCCGTTAATCAATCCGTGTCCTATAACATGTAAAACAGGAACATGAAAGGAATATTCTAAAAGCGACTCATGTAAACACCTTAATCAGAATATTGTCTTATTCAGAATAAGGTCAATAATTAGATTACTGCTGTCCATGTAAACATAGTCAAAATGCAAGGTTGCAGGGTTGACTGTATTTGCTAATGCACATGTGTAGTGCCTAATTGCTGATTTAGCAATGATTTAAATAGATTTTTTTTTTTAAAAAAAGATGCAGGTTTGCCAACTGGAAAACCAAAAGAGTCGACTCTTATCGGTGAACTGAGCCAAATGAACTGACTCACCGAAAAGAGCCGTAATTCGTTACCATCATTCTTCTGCTGGGCTGCCTGAGTCTGTGGAATGGAATTATGGACGTTAGTTGAGTATTATGGGTATTTTATTTTGACGACATGATAATTGGTATCATAGACGTGCAAAGATGTTGACGTGCGGCTCGGAAGTAGCTCTGTTAAAAAAAAATACTGTGCGTCACCGCCTAACTGTAGCCCTATGTTTTTGATTTCACGCATCACTGATGGTTTGTCATTTAGTAAATTAGATACACACACAATTTCTCTGTTTTTTTTTCGGGGGGGGGGGGGGGGACGATTCGTCAAACCTAAGGGATACGAGACAGGACTAAATTACAGCGAGCAGCGAGATGTAACTCAAGCAACTGGAGGCCAGTGCTCATGAGGAACGGGACAAGATTCCTCAGGAACGCTGCCAGGAGCTCTGCGTCTCGTTTGCGGCAGGTCATAACAGCTAAAGGAGCTCTACTAAGTACTAAAGATACTCGCCATGAAGGGGGTGAATAATTTAAGTCGCATTTAAAAAGTTGAATTTGGGGAAGCCGCTTCGTTGTGTTGAACTATTTCGATCGCTTTTGTTTGATTTCTTCGTCACAAACAGCTGAAAGGCTGCAAATTTTGACAATACACCTGATTTCCAATGGGGGGTTGAATCGTTTTGATTGCAACTGCATATTAATCTCGTGTATATATTAATCGTATTCTGTAGAAAAGAAGAGCTGAATTGCTGCCTATTGCTTTCAAGTCCGGTCGTATGCTCGCGCTAGCGTTTAACGATGATGTTTCTGCTGCGCTATATATCACCTGAATAAAACATAAGACCAGAATAAACACTCGTGCTGAGTTACAGCTGCCTTACACTCTTAAAAAAAATAGTTCTTTAGGAGTTCTTTAAGGGTTCCTTGGATAATTAATGGTTCTTAGCTTCCTGAATGTATTTTCTTTTTAATAGAACCTTTAGGAGTGGTATGAAACCGAAGAAACCTTCTTTAAACGGTCTTATTGTGTAGTATCTGCATCTTTAGACGCTCATTGGGAGGTATTATATTCTCAAGACACTAGAGGCATCCGTACCTGACACGACTGGCACTGGAAGAGATAACCAAGGGGAAATGTTACATAACTTTCAATGTGCAGATATCACAGTAGCTAAGCTACGCAGCTAACTGGCTAGGTAGCTAAGTCAGAGTAGTACGTTAGCCTGGCTGTGGCCAGATTACTGAATAGTTACCTACATTAGCAAGCTGCACGAGCTGTGAGGTTATGCTAGCTAGATCTGAAGACAGTGAACACGAACCTGGACCAAAAATAAGACTGTTAGCAATGGCACAAAATGTTCACATGGAGTACATATGCTAGCATAATCGTCATGTTGGTTGAAACTGAAAAGAATGTTGGGATTAATTATGGGATTAGAACAGATATTTATCATAGTTATGTAGAAATTCTGTTGTTGTTTTTTTGTTTTGTTTTGTTTTGTTTTGCTGCCTAAGTATCCTCCTTTTATTTGACATTTCTCTCATCCTGCTTACTGAATCCTGAATGATATAATCGCCTGTAACACTCTTAATTAAAATATATTAATTTAAAATGTGTGTAAATGATTACACTGATTAATTTTAATGAATATAACAGAATTATAATTCATTAATGGTGGATTAAAAAGAGAAGAGGGCCGGGTCTGACTGAAGCATAGAGCTTAAAGCTGGAAGTGAAACAAAAAAGACTACACACACACACACACACACACACACACACACACACACACACACACACACACACACACACAGGGCTGTAAGGTAATGTACAGTATAATGTACCACAACACTGCTGAATGCTTGATTCTGATTGGTCAGAAGGTGTTGATTCATTTTCTTCAACACCATGCACTCGTTCTTATACGTTATCATTTATACGGTGGTTTGTATGACGGACGCTGCATATAAACAGTTATAAAAAGGTGTGTAACTCTTGATATGGTCAAGTTTTCTCTAAAGGAGATGTTTCTGGAAGGAGTCTCCAGTGTCAGCGCTTCGTAACAATCAGAGGTGGAGCTGTAACCTTTCAGACATCTTCAGGACACAGGAGGTTACTTCACAGGTTTTTCATTAACACGACAAGCTGGGTTTTTTTTTTTTTGGTCTATTTAATGTCAAGAAAGCGATAAAAGAGACACCGCCCTGTGGGGGGGGGGGGGAACGCAACAGAAACCTTCATAGAATTTATAATGGGAATTGTACTGGTTTTAATGGAAACTCTAATGGGCTCTGTGGATCTCTAATGGTAATTTGTTGCCTTCTATTGGTGGGAAGTTATGGCTAGTGGATACCATTACGGACCAATAATGGTAATGGTAATAATTTTAATGGTTAGCTGATGGTTTGTAATGGTATTTGTAGTGAAAACCATTAGAATTTCTGTGACGGAATCTATAGTTTTTTTTTACAGCAGGATGGTGAGGGAGCGACTGCTATAACGTAAGATATAACGCCTCATGGACAATCCGCGACATTAAATGTAACTATAAACATATCAATAATATGATGTGTTATTCTTTCATTAATAATAATATTTGATTAAATATATTTATACTGTATATAACTTTCCCAGAAATCTTTCTGTGCTACACTGCCATATCCCCCCCCCACACACTTTTACATATAATATTTATATATACAATGATTTTATTTCTATACTGCTGCTCCCATCATCCATCTCTCTCTCTCTCTCTACCTTTGGAGACACGAGTGCTAGGACTGCGAATAAACATTGCACCAATCCCAATTAATCAGAAATATGCATAAATAAACCTATTTCCATCCATCCATCCAACCATCTTACACCTTTTCAGGGTCACGGGGAACCTGGAGCCTATCCCAGGGAGCATAAACCTATTTCCTCTGTAATAATTATGGAAAAGATGTGCATTTGAAGAAAAAAAAAAAAAAAGGTTGCTGCATTGCGTACTGGAGAACCGAAAAAGGCTGATATGAGCTTGTAGAGACGCTCGGAGAGTGCGCTGTTTGAACAAATCTCACACACTTTTTTTTATGATTGCTTTTACTTTGTTTTTCATTCCTTCATGCTGAACAGCCACGGAGTAGAGGTGGTAGAATGGTAACAATTAATTTATGATATTAAATGATGTATAATACCGCTGCAGTCGTGCGAGGGTTTGTTTAATTATTCAGTTTGGGAACCTGCTGGAATATTGTATAATGGACTTGTTAAGACAATTTCTCTCAGCCTAAAATAGTTCATTTCGAACAATTCGTCATTAGAGGGCGTAGAGACAGAAGCCGAACTCACAGACCACGTAACGCTGGATTGTTATCTCTGACCTAAAAGTAGGCCATGGCACTATTTTCCACTTATTCCACAGCCAAGCGCACACAGCCAGTCACAACGGGCCTCCAATGAAGGCAAAATTTACCCCCCACTCCCACAAGTCTACGAACACGTCGCCTTCGACACCCATCCATCCATCCATCCATCCAGTCATCCATCCATCCAGCCATCCATCCAATCATCCATCCATCCATGCATCCATCCATCCATCCATCCAGCCATCCATCTAATCATCCATCCATCCATGCATCCATCCATCCCTCCATCCATCCATCCCTCCATCCATCCATCCCTCCATCCATCCATCCCTCCATCCATCCATCCATCCAGCCATCCATCCATCCATGCATCCATCCATCCATCCATCCCTCCATCCATCCAATCATCCATCCATCCATGCATCCATCCATCCCTCCATCCATCCATCCATCCATCCAGTCATCCATCCATCCAGCCATCCATCCATCCATCCATGCATCCATCCATCCAGCCATCCATCCAATCATCCATCCTCCATGCATCCATCCATCCATCCATCCAGTCATCCATCCATCCATCCAGCCATCCATCCATGCATCCATCCATCCATCCATCCCTCCATCCATCCAATCATCCATCCATCCATCCATGCATCCATCCATCCCTCCATCCATCCATCCATCCCTCCATCCATCCATCCAGCCATCCATCCAATCATCCATCCATTCATGCATCCATCCATCCATCCATCCATCCCTCCATCCATCCATCCATCCATCCAATCATCCATCCATCCATGCATCCATCCATCCCTCCATCCATCCAACCATCCAATCATCCATCCCTCCATCCATCCATCCATCCAATCATCCATCCCTCCATCCAGTCATCCATCCATCCATCCATCCAGTCATCCATCCATTCATCCATCCATCCATCCATCCATCCCACTCCAGCGTGCATACTTCAATCTGAATAGACCTCACCGCCACATCTGTGCGCAGTCAATCATTTATAAGGTTATTGTCTTGGCAGTTTGAACAAGAACATGATTTAATGCGTTCAGATACAGAGGAAAAAGAACACGTGAGCGGAAAGACAGCGCTGCCGAGATGTTTTTGTTCTTAAACACGATGGCAAACATGTGATTCGTATTAATGCTGTCAAATATACAGTACTTGTAAATCTTATTTCGGTCCTCATTGGGAAAAAAGTAACTAGCAGCGTATCCCTATATAGGTTACTTGATAGATCGTGCTAGCTCACGGGCCAGCTGAAAGTCTGCACTACAAGGGTGAGAGAAGATTCACACACACACACCTAAATAGAGGAAGCGTTTACACAACTTAAAGCAGGATATAAGAGTTATGTTAGCAAATTTCTTTTACTAAAAGTTAGCTATGCTAGTCAGATCAGCTAGCTGCATTATCTTATTTAGCTTATTTAGCATCCTGGTAGTGGGAGCAGCCAACAGGGTGGAAAAGTGATGTCTACAGGCAAGGACATTCACCCTGCATCTGTTTTCGTTTCGCACCCTGTCAGGCTCTGTGTGCATCTGTGTGCATCTGTGTGTGTGTGTGTGTGTGTGTGTGTGTGTGTGTGATTCGCTTTGGGGCAACACAAGAATGCAGAATTCAGGAGGAATAAGTAAACATGTAAGAAGAGAATACACATTGAACAGTAGAAAACAAATAACATGGTAGCTAGGTCTGGACTGAACGGGAGCAGCGTTGTGTGTGTGTGTGTGTGTGTGAGAGAGAGAGAGAGAGTGTTTGGTGTGTATTTGACTACCCTGGATTTGAATGGTTCACTTTCGCATGCACAAAAGTGTATTTAGTATCTGCCTGTTTATTCTACTTGTGTACTTCAAGTGTCATTGTTTGCTGAGAAAGAACAGAGTGTATGTTCGTGTGTGTGTGTGTGTGTGTGTGTGTGCGTGTGTTACGTTATTCATATTTGCATACTGGTTCATAACAGGTTTCGCATCACCACTGCATTGCTTTCTGGACATTTGTTTTAGTGTTCAGGAATATTAAAGTCTTGAAAACACCAGACTTTACAGAAACACTACTCTAATTGGAATCTGGCTCTGTCACATGTTTTTTTTTTTTATTATTATTTTTTTAAATTAAAAAAAAAAAACAAAAAAAAAACCCCCAGATACGATCAAACAGCAGGAGGTAGTTTTCCAGTAAATAGAAAATGAACTCTTGATACTGGCACTGTCAGAGAAAATTTTGAAATCGTTTGAATCAGCAAGGGGGATTGAAAAGTGTTTGGAAACAGGAATTCAGTCTTACACCAAATTCTCATAAGATTATCCATGTTCCAAGCCAACCATGTCAAATGAACACACACGGACCCGCTCTAACCTACGAGAGGTTCATACTCACTCTGTTGTGTTATTTTAACCACTGATTTTACTACACACATCTATTTGTCATGAAATCTAATGTGTGACTCTTATTTATCCTTCAGGAACCCATGCCTTTGGCTGTGTGAGAAGTGTTGGCTTATGCAACGAAGAAACAGTGGGACAATCTGGTGCCCAGAAGTCTGAAAAGTGTGTATATGTGTGCATGATGTCTGACCAGCTGTAGGAGAAGAGAAATTTACAAAGTAAGAACTAAGGAGTGTTGAATAACATCCGATGATCGCACCTGGTGGAATATCGCGGATCGCTCACTTTATAACATGTGGGTGGACATAGAGGTGCTTTTGCTCGATCTACAGTCTTTCCTTCGGCACTGACTGGCTCACTTTAACCATCACGTTCTGGGGGGAGGGGGGGTGTCCCCTGGTATAACCCCCCAGCGACTGGGACATTAAGAGGGTTGGAGTTGGTCTTCTTACAGAATGTTCTGCTAGTAATGAACGCCAATTCGTAATAGTTGATCACTAAGAAAACACACTGTTGAACTTGGAGCATGTTGAACTGTTGAACTTGGAGCATGCGAGTAGCCCAGATCCACTTGGAAAGTCATTAGGCCTGCCTCTTCTCTTCGGACTGGGGTGGCGCCACTAAAATTTACTTGTGCTTGTCCGATTTGCGCCTCTATCCGAACCACAATTTGGGACTTTGTCCACCTTTTGTCTGTACTTTCTAGGTGTTGTGGAGTGTGTGTGTGTGTGTGTGTGTGTATAACCCATAATTGACCATGGGGTGCCGGCAGAGTTCTGAGGAAAAAGAAGCAGCCAGGCGCTCGAGGCGCATCGACCGGCACCTTCGCTCGGAGAGCCAGCGACAGCGACGCGAGATCAAACTGCTGCTCCTCGGTACCAGCAACTCGGGCAAGAGTACCATCGTCAAGCAAATGAAGATCATCCACAGTGGTGGCTTCAATCTTGAAGCCTGCAAGGAATACAAACCGTTGATCCTTTACAATGCCATCGATTCGCTCACACGCATCATCCGAGCTCTCGCCACGCTCAAGATCGATTTCCACAACCCTGACCGGGCCTACGATGCGGTCCAACTCTTCGCCCTGACGGGTCCTGCCGAGAGCAAGGGGGAGATCACACCCGAGCTTCTCGGCGTGATGAAACGCTTGTGGGGCGATTCAGGAGTTCAGGAGTGTTTCCAGCGCTCCAACGAGTATCACCTTGAGGACAACACTGCCTACTACCTGAACGACCTGGACAGAATCTCGGCACCCGAGTACATCCCGACCGTTGAGGACATCCTGCGTTCCCGTGACATGACCACCGGCATCGTTGAGAACAAGTTTACCTTCAAAGAGCTCACCTTCAAGATGGTGGATGTGGGTGGGCAGCGCTCAGAGAGAAAGAAGTGGATCCACTGCTTCGAGGGCGTAACTGCGATTATATTCTGCGTGGAGCTGAGTGGCTACGACCTCAAGCTTTATGAAGACAACCAGACGGTAAGAACTTTTTCAAATGATCTGTGTTACAAAGTGATCTGTGTCGCAATGCGATAAAGCTAGTCAACAGGCCTGAAGTTTCGCAATGGGCTTGGATAAAACCACATGGGGGGGAGGTGGGGGGATGCAGAGAGGGTACACAAGATAATGCAAACACAGCCACACAAGCCTGACATTATCAGCGCTCTACTGTTATCATCATAGCAAATCCATCCTGCTGCTCACCCACAATGCTCCAGCTTCTCTATCTTCTTTATTTCATATTTCCTGTTCACAGTGTTCTGCTCTCACGCTCATGACTCTTACGAGAACCGACAACAGTATGCCTGGTCTCCGCTCATAATTTGCAGATGATATTTACATTGGCCATGCTGAATCTGATACGCTGGGTTGACTCTGTGGTTAAATAAAGGTGTGTTTGCGGATGGACCGATCGCAGTCCTTTCCCTCGTTTTTGAGACCGGTTATCCCGAGATTTCTTTGATCCTCGACGAGTATGTTGTTAGCCTGGGATATCAATTAAAGTGTTTAGGAGTTAAAAATAAGTGTTCTGTGAGTCACAAGGGGGGAATATGTACAAGAGTGATAATTGAGTTCACAGTGCAAAGTGTTAGGGTGTACCTGCGAGACTTAGCAGCTTTGGCACCTTGGGGAAATGGCAGATGCGAAAAGTTTTCAATGTCCCGCTCCGTTTGAGAAAGCAGACAAAGTTTGGAAATTAAATTCGACGATCAGGCGGAGGAATGGTGGGAAGGTTTTCCTTCGAAAGCTCTTTCACACTCAGTGTCCTTTATCTCTCAGTTAAACGCTGCCTCAGAACAGTCACAGTCTTTGAATGTGAGTCATAAGTGTTAATCTAAATCTGGTCGACGAGTGCACGGTGTAGCTACAGGCTTTTCCACAAGTATATTAACACAAATGATTCATCACCCCTTTTAAGATTGAAGTGGAGCATGAGCTGTTAAATGGATTTGACTGTCTTGTGAATATCTGGATAGTTTGAGAAGTAATACGATCTACAGTCTGGGGTTTATACGTTACATGCTTCCAACTTTGTGTACAAATAAACTCATTTGAAGCTCCCACTACTGTTTCTCACTTCATAAATCCAATCCTGAAGCGAGCAGTTAGATGAGAGTGTTTCAAAGCCGAGGCGTGGACTGACGATCGACCGATACCATCATTTCATTTGTTTGGTTGACATTATTTCTGAAACATTCAGTGAAAACAGAAGAGGCGGGGCTTACGGCACCTTCGGTAAAATAAACAGCATGAGTCTGCCTGGGGGGGTTGGGGGTTGTCGCACAGCGGCTTCGCTCCTCCAGGGTTGGGTTCAAAACAGAAGCGGTGGGGATTACTGCCGGGGATGGGTTCAAATCCTGCCTCCGCCCTGGGTGTGCGGAGCTTGCATGTTCTCCAGGTTTCCTCCATGAACTCCAGTTTCCCCCTGCAGTCCAAAGACATGCGTTGAAAGCTGATTCGCATCTCTAAATTGTCCGTAGTGTGTGAATGTGTGTGCGAGTGTGTGATTGCGCACTGCGATGGGTTGGAACCCTGCTCCGGGTGTCCTCCACCCTGTGTCCCGAGTTCCCAGGGATATGTTCCAGGCTCAACCAGGACCCTGGAAAATGGATGGATGGAATCTGTCTAGCACTATTCTTAGTAATGAACTGAAATCTTTAGATTTACACTGGTGTAGTGGGTCGCCTCAAAGATCAGGGACAAAAGCCTGTGTGAGTCTTCACTTTATATTACATTTAGTTCATTTTGCTGACTTACAATTAAGACCAGGTACAGTACAACTGAGCAACATGGCAGTTCTGGGATTTGAGCTCCAAACTTTCCGATCAGTCTCAGCTCAATAACGACTTAATCACTGAGCTACCTGATCACTGCACATGTTCTCTCAGTGTCTGTATGGGCTTTCCCTGGGCTCTTCCTCCCACGTCCCAAAAACATGCCATAGAAAACATAGAATTTATAATATAAGCATAACAGTAGTGTAATTATGCACATACCCAGAAATACGATACTGGACAATCGTCAATGTACTAATGTAAATAAATAATATATGATTCTATAATCCTGTACTAAATCGTTTAGTGAGAAAGTGACTAAATATTCCACTCAATATTACAGTCATCCATGACAAAACATAATTACAGATAGTTCACAGATCGTAAACCATTTAACTGCTGAACCCTTATTATTATTCTTTATTTATAACCGTTTATACCACATACGGTTTTGCACTCAGGTCTCCTTTAGTGAACAGTGGATCAGTTCAACAAAACAGACTTCATTTAGAAACTAGAATGAACTTCCCTTCACTTTCACACTATCCGTTATTACACAGATGAGGCCGGGTTCCCTTCTGAGTCCGGTTCCTCTCAACGTTTCTTCCTCATATCATCTCAGGGAGTTTTTCCTCACCACAGTCGCCTCCGGCTCGCTCGATAGGGATGAACTCACACGCTTAAAATCTCTATCCTGTGTCTATATGTTTCTGTAAAGCTGCTTTGAGACGATGTACATTGTAAAAAGCGCTGTACGAATAAAACTGAATTGAATTGAACTGTGTGAAGTTTAGAACGCAGCCATAAAGAGTACACCGTGAATCGTTCATAATAGGGTTGTGCGACCATTTAAAGATTAAAACTCAGTTGTTGTCTCCAGAATGGCTTCCTAAGGTTTGTTGCAGGCTAAGAGATCTTCTTAACACAGCAGTAATCAGATTATTGGAGGACTTCTGGAGCTATTAGTTGCGCTAACGCCGTGGGCTACCGGATCGACGCTTCATGACTCGTCCGAGTGTTTAGCCTGAGAAGCGATTGGGGTTAAAACTGGCGTTGTAAATTAAAGAAGTGTCATGGCCAGTGAGCTGGCACGTGTAAATCGATACAATGACAGGACGTGTTCTCGAGTTGTGATGGAAAAAAAGAAATAAGTAAAGGCAAGCTGTAAATGTCTGGCGGAACCTTTCCATTGGGACAGTAATTATAATTTAATGACGCATGTACTCTTCTGTCTCTGTCACACCACACATCCTTTTTTCGATCCTTTTCTTTTCGTTGACCCACCCCTCTTATACAAAAAAAAAAAGAAAAGAAAAAAAAAGAGGAGCGGGTCGTCACAGTAACTGTTGCCTAGCAACAGGGTAGTCCAACGCTCTTAATCCTGGGCTGTTGACAATGAGCTGTTACGGAGGGACAAATGGGGAAAGAGGAGGATGGGCTAAGAGAGGGAGAGATGAGGAGGAAAGGATGTAGGAAAGGAAAGGAAGCGAGATAGAGAATGAGTGTGTGTGTGTGTGTGTGCGACAGGCAAGCAGGCAGCATGTGCCCGTGTGGACTTGGGCAGGGCCCGAGAGAGAGCTGCATTGCGCAACCTAGCCAGAGAGACAGAGAGAGAAAGGGAGGGAGGGAGAGAGAGAGAGAGAGAGAGACTCTTTGGATCTGGGTCATGGGAGAAAAGCAAGCAGGCATCTCAGGAGGCCGCGTTTGGCTTTGGTACTCGCTTCAGTCACGGAAGACCACTGGCTACAAAGCATCTTTTCTCTTCTTACCTAATAAACGACAGCTGCTTATGCTCATCCTCAGTCGGGACGAGTTTTCCGAGCTCAATCCTGCTTTGTTTTTTTTTTTTGTTGTTTTTTTCCCCCCCGTTTGTCCTGTCTCGGTTTCAGAATGATGGCGAGACCTCAAACTCCTGACCTACATTCAAAGATTTGCGGTAATGACGCTTATGCAATGTACGCTGTTGGCTATAATATCCTGCTTCCATTTACACAAGGCCGAGACTCGACAATCTGTGGAGAAAGTTCAGGATGTACAGTAGTTGCGCTAACTTCGTTGTGCCATTTGATGTTTCGATTGCGAAAGCCTACCAGGCGCCAAACAGCTCAAGTGGGTTACGGTTTATTTAAAAAAAAATGTACAAAAAAAAAAAAAAAGCGTTCAAAAGCTCTTGTAGGGGAAAAAAAAAATGACACAAGCCATTTAGTGCTGCTGTGCCATTTGTACGCAGAATGAATATCGCATCATAACGCAAAATACTCAAATAAATTATACTTGAAGACATTTTTCATACTGTTTTGGTTATATTTTATATCTACAAAAATATGACCCCCCCCCCCCCCCCAAAAAAAAAAAAAAAAAAAAAAAAACACCCCAAAATAAAATCCAATTAGCCGTGCAGTACGTCTGACGATATCCACAATATTGATAGAGAAATGTACATCATATATCTTTTTTCATATAAATGACACAAAGTTTCCACAATTTCACATTAATGTCAATGAGACATAGTGAGGAGTGAGAGAACGAGTGCGTGCAGTAAAGGGATACCGGGCGAGTCAGACAGACTGCTTATGGTTCTCCCTTTCCTTTTAAGGCAAAGATAAACCACGTAGTCGTTGGAGGCACGTAATCAGCAGGACAGCACATTTTTTTATAAACAGTTACTAGATTTACGTCACATGAACGGACTCACAAACACGGCTGTATTTTAGCATAGAGACAAAGAGAAGACATGTTTGGCATTTAATGTATCAGGTTTAAAAAAAAAAAAACCTTCATAGAAAATACACTTAATGTCTGGGTTCTGCTTCAATTAATGAATAAATGTGAATTAAAAAAATAAAAAATTCACACTAGATAGTGTTAGAGCTGAACATTGTGATGGTTTATTGAATATTAATTAAAAACCCTCTCAGAGATCCTGTCAGGTTAGCTAATTTTAACAGGCTCTATTCTTGTTTCGTCTGACCGTAGAACCCGATCCCATTTGAAGTTCCGGTAGTGTCTGGAAAACTGAAGACGCTCGAGTTTGTTTTTGGATGAGAGTAGAGGCTTTTTTCTTGAAACCCTTCCAAACAACTTGTGCTGATGTAGGTGACTTCGGATTGTAGTTTTGGAGACTTTCTGACCCCAAGACACATCTAACCTCTGCAATTCTCCAGCTGTGATCCTTGGAGATTTTTTTGTCAACTCGAACCGTCCCCTTCACAGTGCGTTGAGACGATACAGACACACGTCCAATTCCAGGTCGATTCATAACATTTCCAGTTGACTGGAACTTCTTAATTATTGCCCTGATGGTGGAAGTGTGCATTTTCAATGCTTGTGCTATTTTCTTATAGCCACGCCCCATTTTGTGAAGCTCAACAACCTTTTGCCGCACATCACAGCTGTATGCCTTACTCTTACCTATTGTTATGAATGACTAAGTGAGTTTGGCCTGTGTGTTACCTCATATTTGTACCCCTGTGAAACAGGAAATCATGGTTGAACCATGATGTACTAAAAAAAAAATGTTTAAATATCAATGGGAATATACTTCAAATATATTTTTCTCATATGAATTCATAGGGGTGCCAATAATTGTGGCATACATATATTTAACAAAATATATATTTTTTGGATAAACCTGCATTGCGTTTGCAATTGTTTAATATCCACGAGAGCAGAGTATTTTTGTGAATTTTTTCATCAAAAGGTTAAACAATAAACACAATTTTTTCACAGCCTTCTTTGCTCATATTTATCATATAAGGGTGCCAATATTAGTGGAGGGCAGTGTAACTTAAAATTGCCTCAGAAATCCTGCTGAACTCATTTTAGCTAGCTGGTATCATAAGTATGAACCTTTTCTCAAAATGACTTAAAAATGGCATAAAAACAAGTGATTGCGTTCGAAGGTTTTGTCCTGTCGTGCTAGCCGTAGCTAGCAGTGAAAATCCTCTCAGTAGGCTGTCAGATTGGTTTAGTTTAGCAGATTTATGCAGGCAGTGAAGATAACGAACATTTATAACTATAACTCTTTCTGCTTTTAACACGTTTGCTCCATTAAATCATCAAACCCACGGACCTACATCCAGTAACTTCATGGAAAACCATGCCAAACGATTAAGCTAATATTGCGTTACTAGGGCGAGGGGTAGAAGTATGGAATCGTTCACAGTTTCTTGGAATTTAGGAGGGTAAGCTCTTGCACAATATTAGTTGCATTAGTTTGATCAGAGTGATCTTTAAGTAACACAGTGTTCTCGAGATGAAGGGTAAAGGGCATTGGATGTGCAGACGGAGATTAAGAAATACCGGACGGTCCGATCATTAACAGGTGCAGTGTATGACGCATCACCATCTCTCTAGAAATCCCTTTAAGAAGATTGGATTTTTCTGACAGCCGGGGCGTCGGATCACACAGGATACGCGTCTTTATTGGAAACAAAGCTTGAGCATGCTGGTGAAGTGCTTCATTATTTCTTAATTAGCACCTGTGCGTGAATGTGGAGTGCTGGTGGGGGGCACAAAAAGCATCCCAGGGGGTGTGCTTCCACCCCATACATCCTATCCTTCTCATCTCTCTATCTCTCTCTTTTACTCTTTCTCTGTCTCACATTCCCACCTGTATTTTTGCTGTTGTGACTTTGACGGTGATGGAGATTAGAGAAATCCCCTTGTTGATTTGGAGGGACCCTAACAAGCCCCCTAGACGCCCCAAGATTTGGTGTGGGGTGGTGTGATGTTGAGCTGAGCTCTCTCTGAGGGTCTCCTTCATCTGGGTGGGTCTCTCACCAGCTCAGCCATGACACACAAAACACACACACACACACACACACACGCATAGATCTCTGTGTGCGACCCCTCCCTCTTTCCCTTTACCAACAGTAACTCAACCCATTTTCCAGACGTGTGTGACGTGCTGTTTCGAGAAGAACACATGTCCGGAGGATGATCTGATTTTTAGAGATTATAATCATTACGCTTCTCTGATAGATTTCACATGAGACCCGGAAGACCGTGAAGATTAAGGTTCATGCATTTCTCATATGAGCTAAAGCTTACCCCAACTAAGCTACACAGCTGAACCGGACATATAATTTGACGCTGACTGTCAATCTCACTAAAGGAGACATGGTTAGTCTGTTAGCCTGTTTGTTAGTCTCAGTGAAAGAGGCGTGGCCTCTGTGTCTACTAGTCTTAGTGAAAGAAGTGTGGCCTCTGTGTCTGTTAGTCTCAGTGAAAGAGGCGTGGCCTCTGTGTCTACTAGTCTTAGTGAAGGAGGTGTGGCCTCTGTTCCTGTTAGTCTCAGTGAAGGAGGCGTGGCCTCTCTGTCTGTTAGTCTCAGTGAAGGAGGCGTGGCCTCTGTGTCTGTTAGTCTCAGTGAAGGAGGCGTGGCCTCTGTTCCTGTTAGTCTCAGTGAAGGAGGCGTGGCCTCTCTGTCTGTTAGTCTCAGTGAAGGAGGCGTGGCCTCTGTGTCTGTTAGTCTCAGTGAAGGAGGCATGGCCTCTGTGTCTGTTAGTCTCAGTGAAGGAGGTGTGGCCTCTGAGTCTGTTAGTCTCAGTGAAAGAGGCGTGGCCTCTCTGTCTGTTAGTCTCAGTGAAGGAGGCGTGGCCTCTGTGTCTGTTAGTCTCAGTGAAGGAGGTGTGGCCTCTGAGTCTGTTAGTCTCAGTGAAAGAGGCGTGGCCTCTGTGTCTACTAGTCTCAGTGAAGGATTCGTGGCCTCTGTTCCTGTTAGTCTCAGTGAAGGAGGCGTGGCCTGTCTGTCTGTTAGTCTCAGTGAAGGAGGCGTGGCCTCTGTGTCTGTTAGTCTCAGTGAAGGAGGCGTGGCCTCTGTGTCTGTTAGTCTCAGTGAAGGAGAAATGGCCTCTGTGTCTGTTAGTCTCAGTGAAGGAGGCGTGGCCTCTGTGTCTGTTAGTCTCAGTGAAGGAGGCGTGGCCTCTGTGTCTGTTAGTCTCAGTGAAGGAGAAATGGCCTCTGTGTCTGTTAGTCCAGGTGACATTCTATACAATCGTGTGCTGGGACAACAGTTTGGGATGAACCACATATGGGTGTGATGGTCAGGTGTCCACATACGTGGCCATATAGTATATGTCCCATTTCTAAAAAAAATATTAAAACGGGGATCTGTAGACTCCAAGGAATGGCCACCATGAATTTAAATCAGAGATTTGATTCAACAGTAACAGAATTACATTTTATTTTTGGATGAGGACATATAACCCGGTGGGTATCGGTGACTCAGTCACATGTAATTATATTTTATCTCTGAATGGCCAACACTGACGGACCACTGATGTAATTACTATGGGTGAGGGTTTTGATCATATACTGTTATAAAGAGCTATATATACTGCAATATGACACATACTGTATGTTCTGTTATTTTTATTTCAAGAGATAAGAGCTCACATGTAGGAAAGTCTCAATTTTTAGCTGTCATTTACACGTGCTGTCTCAAACTCTAGCCGTTAAAAAGGATGCGTATGATTATTATGGGGGAGGACACTGAGGTGATAGGAATAAAAAAGAACTTGTAGACTGAGCTACAATGGCCCATTCTATAGATAGGATGATATATAGTTTTTTGTTTGGTAAAACTCACATTCATGTTCATGTAATACATCATTACTTTAAAATGCCAAATCATGCTAGAAATTCCTGGAAGATGCTTTGAAAAAGCTTTGCGCTGGTGTGTATCTAATTACCGGCTGCATTTACGCTAAAATGTCCTTAAAATGCTATCAATTTAACCATCAGCCCTGTTCTGACTCGCTATTAGAGTGTAGATCTCTTGCTCACCATCATCTCTCTCTCTCTCTCTCGCACTTTCTCTCTTTTTCTCATACACGCCGTCGCACTCAAATAGCAGTAGATCTTGTGATTTGCTCAGAGCCATGATGTTTTGCTTAACCTTTCGAACAGCAGCCCGGTCTTTCCTCTCTGAGCCCTCCTCCAGTCACAGGTTGCTGCGGCTCACCACGTGCCTCGAGCCAGCGTGCTAGTATGCGCTAGTCCAGATTCACTACAGTGAATACGGTACATGTGCACAAACTGTATACAGCCTATACGCCACACACACACACTACTGCTACTTCCCAGACATACAACATTTACATTTACATTTGTGGGATTTGGCAGACGCCCTTATCCAGAGTGACTTACATTTATCTATCTCAGCAGTTGAAGGTTAAGGGCCTTGCTCAAGGGCCCAACAGTAGCAGCTTGGCAGTGCTGGGGATTGAACTCATGACCTTCTGATCAAGTAAAAGCTATCTTAAAGAAATGTGACGCAGTTGCGCCGAGTTACGGCAGAGACTCGGCTCGGCTAGTTAGCCGACGACATTTATTGCGGTATTAGCGTGAAAAAGTTAAGACGTCTGAGCAGAGTGTGCATATGAGGAAGTGAGAGAACTGGACCGACTAAAGGACTAAAGCGCCGCTGCATCGCTGTCTTGACGTGGAGATAAAGTGGTAGTCAAACGGCATTGCAGGTAACGTAGGAAACTGTTAAGCAGTTAGGTCAATAAGAGAAGCTTACACTACAAAAGTCGACGCAGAAATGTATTACAAAGTCAATCTTAGAATGTTATTTATAAAGAATAATATTTCATCTCTTTCAGGTTGGATTTTTCCTTTAAAGCCTTTCTGACAGAAGAGTGTTTGGTTTGCGCTGGTATGAATTGGCGCAAATTTGCATAATTTTATACCGTTAAACATAGCGAAATATGTAAACGCGCTGTATACATTCAACTGTAACTAACTGACCGGGACTAAGTATAGCCGATGACAGTCGTTTCATTCATATTTCTCATTTACGGATGCATTAAAATAGCCTTTTACTGTATTACATTTATTCGTTTCAATGAACGGATGAATGCAGGCTCATACTCCAAGGTTTAATAATACAATCGAAGCATCAATTAAAGTCCGGACTCAGGAGTGTCGACACCGTGTACAATTACCACTTCGAGTTAGCGCTGTCCCCCTGCGCCTTTGTCTAAATTTTACATTTAACTCATGTTAAAAATGTCTTCTTTTTTTTTTGTTGTCTATTTGTAGACAGATCAATTCTCACAACGATACGTGCGTAATTTAAAGGTATTATAATGACCAATGTTTTATTTTCTTTTCTCTAAGTAGAAAATATTCTTGAAATGGAATTCAGAAATATCTTATGTATTATTTCCGGAGCTGAGAGTTTAAAAGCTTTGATTGCATCCGAGAGGACTTTTATCAAAAAGTGTGCAGATCAAACATGACTGCTAAAGCCAAAAAAAAAAAAAAAAAATTCAATAGTTGAAATCATTTTCTGTGTTGCAGAAAATCCAGAGTATATTTTTGTTCCAAATTTCCAGAACACGGCGGGATTCGAACCACCAAACCCGGAGGTGCGAGGCAAACTTGCTAACCCACACGAGCCGCCATTAGAGTATTTCTTCAAGCTTTGTCACGATAGGAAGCCTTTAGCTATAAAAACCAAACGTGGAGGGAGTGTTTAGCTTTCACCAGACACAATTCGAGTGGACCACGAAATGAAATTCCCGGAAGTTCTCACTGAAATGGTATATATTTTAAATATGTACAATATACAGTACCTGTTATGTACACGTGTTGTATTTCAGCCTGTTCCAGCACAAACCTGAGGAAAGCACCCCAGGGACGTTGATATGGTGCTGCAGCTGCATAATGACTCACATTCAGCCCCTCTGTGTTTTGCGACACTGAAATGGTTGGGAGTTTGAATGAATCTGTGTGTTACTGGCATCCTGTTCTGTGTCACTGTTATCGTGGGCATTAACTTTAGAGCTACAGCATGATAATTGCACATGTGCAGGTGACTAATTGAATTCGATAAGGCCTCTGAGCAGGGCAGGAGAGACACAGGTTAATATCCTGAGTGGAGATACAGTGCCGTGTTGAAATCGAAATGAATCAACAGCCAAATTGCCCTCATTAGACACGCTATTACTGTAGATGGTGTTTTTCTGCATATCCTTCGTGTTGTTTTTGGGACGTTTTGCTTGAGAGAACAAAGACCCTAACCCTTTGAGGATATATTTGATAAATATTCGAAAGGAAATCAGTTATATAACATTATTATGATAGCTCAGTGTGTTAGCCATCTCTCTCTCTCTCTCTCTCTACTCTCTCTCTCTCTCTGCATATCATTTTTAAATTAATTTGGTCGGTGTTAAGCCGTACACCGTGCTCACGGCCAATTTTTTCTATGCGCCAAGATAAATCTTGACACTGAGATTTTCAGCATCATTAAAATAACTTTGACAGCGGGAACTGATTTTGTACATTTATGCAAAAACGTTTGAAGAAAATGGCGAGAACAATCCAACCATCCATCCATCTTCTATACCGCTTAATCCTTTTCAGGGTCACGGGGAACCTGGAGCCTATCCCAGGGAGCATCGGGCACAAGGCGGGGTACACCCTGGACCGGGTGCCAATCCATCGCAGGGCACACTCACATACACACTCACACACCCATTCATACACTATGAACACTTTAGACACGCCAATCAGGTGTAAGGCGAACGTGCTAACCACTATGCCACCGTGCGCCGTTTTGTCTCTTTCCTGGAGATAATAAAACAGCAAAAATAAAAAAAGAGCAGCTTGTCAGTGTACTTTCCCGTGTTGGGAAACTTACTGACTTTTTTAAAACGCCGACACTGGAGACTCCTTCCATAAATCTTCCATAAGTAAACATCTGCGTACAGAAAGCTACACCATATCAATGATTATATGTTTTTTTTTATTTGTAAGAAAATATTTCATAGAGTGTGTGTAGGATGAATGTGCCTCAACTCTCAGAGAATTTCTGCTTTTCTCAATTGGCATAATGCTGAATACCCTTCATAGCTGTATTAACTGTTTTCATAACACGGACCTCAGAATGTGACAAGTCAGCTGAAAAAGCCAGACTCCCACTAATGCCTCTGCAACAACAGAAAAAGAGGAATCTTTTTGAAATATTTCTGAGACTCTGATGCAGTCGAGTCATTACGGAATCAGTCAGTGAGAGGATTTAGTGGATAAAGATTCGGTTTTATGCATGCTTGAAGAGGAAAAGTTGGGAGAAAGAGTGCAGACTGTCTTAAGATTTCTCTCTGCAGTTTAAAAAGCATTGTGTCAGTGGCAGAGAAATGTTAGAAAGATAAATGAACTTGCGGAGTATGTTTCTTTGACATTGTACCAGACACCGAGAGCTTAAAATACAGCTAAACACTTTTTTGTTTGTGTGCATTCACCGGAGCTGAAGTCAAGAACAGTCTTCAGAGTTTTCAAAATCGCATTTTTACAGTCGCTGGTTGAGATATTCCAGAAAGGATAACAAGCTGAAACAGAATACATCTTGGTGATTAAATTAATCCTCAGCAAACAGGCTAGTTAGAGGGAAGCGTCTTGCAATATTCTCCTTATGCATATTAATTTACCAAGAAGGAGATTATTTTCAGAACACTGTAAAGAGATTGTAGATTTGTTGAGTATATAAGTACAGAGACAGACACAATCTGAGTAATAAACACCAGATTAAGATTCTCAGTTTCAAGACCCAGAACAAGATCCTGAAGAAAAGTCACATTACTAGGTTTAGGACTCTTTACTCAGAGCCTTGATCTAGGGTTAATTAATAATAGACGGTCTCATTACTCAGGTCTGGGTTTATGGCCTGGGTTTTGCTACTCTTGGTTTGGTGGTCTCATTACTCAGGTCTGGGTTGATGGTCTAGGTTTTGCTACTCTTGGTTTGGTGGTCTCATTACTCAGGTATGGGTTGATGGTCTAGGTTTTGCTACTCTTGGTTTGGTGGTCTCATTACTCAGGTATGGGTTGATGGTCTGGGTTCTGCTACTCTTGGTTTGGTGGTCTCATTACTCAGGTCTGTGTTTATGGTCTGGGTTCTGCTACTCTTGGTTTGGTGGTCTCATTACTCAGGTATGGGTTGATGGTCTGGGTTCTGCTACTCTTGGTTTGGTGGTCTCATTACTCAGGTCTGTGTTTATGGTCTGGGTTCTGCTACTCTTGGTTTGGTGGTCTCATTACCCAGGTATGGGTTGATGGTCTGGGTTCTGCTACTCTTGGTTTGGTGGTCTCATTACTCAGGTCTGGGTTCTGCTACTCTTGGTTTTGGTGGTCTCATTACTCAGGTCTGGGTTTTGTTACTCTTGGTCTTTAAACTAAGACCTATATTTTCACCAAGCACTTGAATTAACACTGCTATTTAAAAAAAAAATCCCTTGCCTTGAGTGTTTTCTTTCATATTGTACTAACGTTCTCCAAAACCGGGCCACAGCTCAATGGTATTCTTAGTCTCTGACCCAGTGAACTAGCATCATTACCCTTGGTCTTTGTCTGTGTATCATTGCTCAGTCTTGGTCTGGGTCTTACTGCTTAGAATTAGATCAGTGGACAACAACCCAATTCCTGGAGATCTACCTTCTTGAAGACTTTAGCTCCATCCATAATCGTACTCACCTAACCATCTAATCACTGCCTTATGAAGTTCTTGATAAATTAAAACAGGTGTTAGATTTTGACTGGAGATGAAACCTACAGGAAGGTAGATCTCAAGGAAGAGGTTTGGCAACCACTGCTCTAAATCCTAAAAAACTTATGAAGCCACAACAATGACTACGTTTACATGGACAGCAGTAATCTAATTATTGACCTTACTCTGAGTAAGACAGTATTGTGATTACGGTGTTTACATGAGTCGCTTTTAGAATACTCCTCTCATGTTCCCGTGTTACATGTTATAGAACATAGAGCGATTACCAGCACACGCCATTACGCCCCCACGTCACGCTGTCCGACGTTCCCTCCAGAATTTCACGTATCAACATACAGTTTGTGGTGGTACCGTATACAGTTTTGGGTGTTTTTATTTCAATTTTTTATGAACGCTTCAAGTGCAGTTAATTATTTGTCGTGCTGTACGTGCAAATAGACGACTGCTTGAAGCCGTGGGCTGCGTACAAAACCGCGTACTTACCTACTATATATTAGCTGAGCGACATGTATTTCTCCTATTACAGGCCTATAGTAGGCAAGCACGCGGTTTGGGATGCAGCCGTGCTCTCTTTTTTTGCCGTAAAATGGTTGAGCACTGCCGTGTGTGTACGTGTCCGGTCGCAAAATGCGATGAAAACTCCCACACGACGTTAATAGTGTGATTAAGGTGTTTGTCTGTAATACAAGTCGATAATGCCACTAAAACAGAAGTACTCCGCCTGCCTTAATTCGATTAGTGCTTACTTCGAGTATGACATTAATCAGATTAAGGTAATTAAAAATTGCTGTTTACATGGTAGTTTCTTAATCACAGTATTGTCTTAATCAGGTTAGTAGTGGATTATTGTTGTCCATGTAAACACACTGACTGTGTCCTTAGTCTTAGTCCTTTTTGATTAGAAAAACCCAGACCATAAACCTAGAATTGTGTAATGAGACCAATATTCTTAACTATACACTCTTAAAAATCAAGGTTCTGATTAGAAGCAAAAATGTTTTTTCAGCCTGATTCCATAGGAGAACCCTTTTAAGTTGCTCTCAAGTTTTTTTTTAGAGAACCATCTATTTACTGGTGCTTTAAAGATCCCACAAATGGTTCTTCATAGCATTACCACAA
The DNA here is from genome assembly GCF_001660625.3 of Ictalurus punctatus. NCBI lineage: Eukaryota > Metazoa > Chordata > Actinopteri > Siluriformes > Ictaluridae > Ictalurus > Ictalurus punctatus. The sequence continues at coordinate 23,681,821 of NC_030431.2, forward strand.
AAGTACCATGTTTTCATAAGTTCTCTAAAAAGAACCCTAGTTAGTGCTTAAAGGAACCAAAGTAAGGTTCTTAAAAGTGATGCCAGGTCCCACAAAGAACTTTATAGGGTTCACTTTAACCTGTTAAGAGATGATACCTTAAAGAACCAATACATTGATCTGAAGAACCTATAATGAAAATAAAGAACTTCTCCAAAGAACCATATAGCTCAACTCAAGAACCATACATACAATGAAAAATGGTTCTTGACAAGAAGATGGCACTTTGCAGAACCTTTGGTGATGTACAGAACTATTGAAGAACCTTTATTTTTAAGAGTGAAGCCCCAGACTAGTGGCACAGACCTATGTAATCATCCCCAGACCAAGATTTTGAGTAGTAAACACCAGATCAGAAACGAATGTAATGAAACCAGACAACCAAGACTTGGATTAATAAGCCCCCACACCAGATCTCCACTCCTGACTAATGATCCCCAGAACAAGGCTCTGAGTAATGAGGCCCAAACCTAGACCGAGGCTTTGAGTAATTATCCCCAGACAATGGTTTTGTGTTGAGAGGCCTAGACCAAGATTTTGAGTAGTGAGCCCCAGACCAGGACTGTGAGTAATGAGCCCCAGATCAAGACTTTGAGTAGTGAGGTCCAGACCAAGACATTGCATAATGACCTAAACCTAGACTTTGGCTCTACAGACAAAGCCTCTGAGAAATAAGGCATAGACAACCAGACAGCACACCTATATTGGAAACAGGTGCGTAATTTATATCTCAATATTGGTGTGCGGCGTGTTTACTAATTGGGAAGACGGTGGAACTTCATTGTTCTGGACCATCTGCTGCTTTCAGTCATCCTTGAGTATAATGTGTGATTTGAATCTGTCAGTATTGTAAGACACCACATTCCCTCTTACTGACGATTTATATAAGCTCCACACTCATGTGATAATCAGATTCATCCCAAGTTCCTTTCACACAACTTTCCTCCTGTGATTAATAAACATAACCAATTTTTGGCATGTTTAATTGGGCAAGAGTCAATCTCTAAATCAATATTTCAACCTTTCTAAAATGATAAAAAGCTCAATATTAAGCACATGCATAAAAAACACCCCAGTGTCTTCCCACTTAACATATGAGCTGCATAAGACATTGCTGAGATGCAACTTCTGCCGACATTGGTTAGTTGTGTGAGAGTGTGTGTGTGTGTGTGTTTGATATCTGAGCACACTCTGATTAATAAGAATCAAACCAAGACTTTAACTAATGAGCTTCAGACTCAGAGAATCGAGACTCAGACGAAAAAATCTGTATAATGAGACCCAGATCACGACCAAGTCTATGTTGCCTTTAGAAGAATCAGCCTTTATTTTGTCACGTATACCTTGAAATTCTTTTCTTCGATATCCCAGCTTGTCAGAAAGCTGGTATCAGAGTGCAGGGTCAACCATGATACAGTGCCCCCTGGAGCTGATAGGGTTAAGGGCCTTGCTCAAGGGCCCAACAGTAGCAGCTTGGCAGTGCTTGAACTGCTTGAACCTGAAGTTCTGATCAGTAACCCAGAGCCTTAACCATTGAGCCACCACTGTAGTCTCAAGAGGTCTCAGGACCAGGAAAATAAAATCAAGAGTCCAACTATGGTATCTTCCTGATTGTGGCTCAAAAACTGTAGAGCCCACAGTTCTGCATTGTTTTTGCATTTCACAGTCCTATCTCACCTCACATCCAACTTGAAAATGAAGTGTCAAGTTCAATCATGAATAGTGAAGAAAGGGAATGCTGCAGTGCAGCCCAGCAGACAAGAGTCTACCTTTTAGCAGACCAGTATTATAAATTATGAAGGAGCATGGGCAGAGCTTGGGGCATGGTTAGAAGTTTCTTCAAATGTTTTTTCTGCTTGCTTCTATCTATTTCTGTTCCTGTGTGTTTGTTTCGGGTTTTCTTGACTTCTCTTTCTCTATACACCTCCCACAGAGTCGCATGGCAGAGAGTTTGCGTCTGTTCGACTCCATCTGCAATAACAACTGGTTCACCAACACCTCGCTCATCCTCTTCCTCAACAAGAAGGACCTGCTGGCTGAGAAGATCAAGCGCATCCCGTTGACCGTCTGCTTTGCCGACTACAAGGGCCAGAACACCTACGAGGAAGCGGCCGTGTACGTGCAGCGCCAGTTTGAGGACCTGAACCGCAACAAAGAGACAAAGGAGATCTATTCACACTTCACCTGCGCCACCGACACCAGCAACATCCAGTTCGTGTTCGATGCCGTCACGGACGTGATTATCCAGAATAATCTTAAGTACATCGGCCTGTGCTAGGACCAGGGGATGGGGTTGGGTGGGTGGGTGGGGAGGGTTAAGAGAGACATATATCTGGCCTTCCTCACATGATTGTTATAGTGCCATGGAACCATGATGAGAATGGGGACAGGATAGGCGCTGCCACCTTACTCAAGTCATTAACCATGAAAAGTTAATGGTTAAGAATTTTGCAACCTTGATAGACATGTGTTTGCACTGAATTCATGAACACGTATAGACACACACACACACACACACACACACACACACACACACACACACACGCGTTTGCTTTTGTTTACTTACAGAGAACTTGGAATCAATTGTTAAGTACCTGTTTGACATGGAAACACTGGTACCTTAAGAAGACCGTCACCCCACCAATTCCTTTCTGGCTTACCAAACGTCTAAAATAGAGCAAGACCTCACCGTCCTCACTCTTCTGTTCTGATCTGTTCTGTCCTTTTACGCTGTTCGATTTACATGAATCAAACAATGCTACTTTGGTATAAGGTTTTTAGCAAGTCTGTGAAAGAGTTTCATTTTTAAACGACCATTTTAGAGTAGAAATGACCTACACAAGTGAGATGACAAAAGTCCTGCGAAATTATCAGTAAAAAAAAAAAAAGAAGAGACTTCTCCTTTCGTTTCCTTCCAAAGGTGAAAACTGCCAATGTTGAAATAATGCAACTTTCTTACACGTTAACGCTCACGTCTCCCATAGAAAACGTTGTTTTGTGTTTTGTTTTTTTTGTGTCTAAATTAGGTTGTGCTTTGATTCCAGTTCGAGAGCAAACGATTTTCCAAGAGTGTTACGTTACATCTGAATTGAGTGTTAAGTGTCGTAAAGATCGTTCCGATTTCCAAAAGAGACGTAAATAGTGCCAATGTAAATGTAAATAAATAACAGACCCACCCAAAACCATTGAGGTTTTTTTTACTTAAAAATGTCAAAACATTCAAATATGCATGATTTTGTTACTTTGTAATTTTGATAAATTATAGTTTGAATTGTTTAGTTATATATATATATATATTTTTTTTTTTTCATTTTACAAATATACTCCCATATATACATATATCAAAATCAAAAACACTGTGTACACATGTACAGCTGTTTTTCCAAGAGGTATTTATTGAAAAGAGGACTATAAACAGAGATGGTACGGTAACTTGGATCCAGTTCAAACTTGGATTCAGTATATGAATATTAGTAAAATGATATGCTGGTGATTGCAACAAAAGGAAAAAAAAAACAACAAAAACAAATACAAACAAAAATGAAAAACAAAAAGAAACCAAAAAAGGATTTTAAAAAGTATATACGAGCAAAAAAAAAAAAAAAAAAAAAAAAAAAAAAGAAGAGAGAGTCTTATATAAGCAAATGAAACCTTCCTCTTTGTTCTGCCGTCATTTTGAGTGGACTTTGTTCTCGGTATGGTGTGTAAATAGTATGTGAGGTGCATTGTTTGTGAGAAAACAAAAAATTCACCTACGTTCGTAGGCGTGATCGGCAGAAAAACAGGACCACGCCCATTCTGTTCTCCTCCATTTCTTCATCCTTCTCCTTCTCCTGATGATGTGCAACCATCCTGTGCTAAGGGCTTCAGGCTTGACTTTACACGATGTCCACTGAAAACAGACATATATTTAAAACAAAGTATAAAAGAACAACAATAAATTAAAAAAAAAAAAAAGATTATGCAAATGTCTTCTTGTGCGATGTTTTCTTTGGGAGGTGGTCTCGGATACGGCGGACGAGGATTTCAGGTAACAGTGTCACACGAATCAAATAAATATGACCCTTAGCTGTATTATGTACTGAGAAACACGTATGCGTATTGGGATTCTAAATCTTGCTGGAATTATTAGCTTGGTGAAAAATCAAATGGTCACGATTATTCACTTACATCAAATGTAGTCGATTGGCCAAGACTTGCTCGGAGTCTGATGTTTGCTAACAGGTTTATCTCATCCAAAATCTTTTCTGGGAATTCCTGCCTCAAGCCACATCCAACTAGTTGCTCAATGAACTTACACTAGGCCTGCTAGTCCATCGACATATAAAGTGGTGCTTGGAAGTTTGTGAACCCTTTAGGATTTTCTATATTTCTGCATAAATATGACCTAAAACATCATCAGTCCTAAAAGTAGACCTAGAGAACCCAATTAAACGAATGAGAAAAGAATATTATACTCGGTCATTTATTTATTGAGGAGAATGATCCAATATTGCATATCTGTGAGTGGCAAAAGTATGTGAACCTTTGTTTTGAGTATCTGGTGTGACCGCCTTGTGCAGTAATAACTGCAGATAAACGTTTGGGGTAACTGTTGATCGGTCCTGCAGATCGGCTTGGAGGAATTTTAGCCCGTTCCTCAGTACAGAACAGCTTCGACTCTTGGATGTTGGTGGGTTTCCTCACATGAACTGCTTGCTTCAGGTCCTTCCACAACATCTCTATTGGATTAAGGTCAGGATTTTGACTTGACCGTTCCAAAACACTAACTTTAGTCTTCTTTAAGCATTTTTTGATAGAACGACTCGTGTGTTTAGGGTCGTTGTCCTGCTGCATGACTCACTTTCTCTTGAGATTCAGATTACAAACAGATGTCCTGAAATTTTCCTTTAGAGTTCACTGGTATCATTCAGAATTCATTGTTCCATCAATGATGGGAAGCCGTCCTGGACCAGATGCAGGAAAACAGTCCCAAACCATGACACCACCACCACCATGTTTCACAGATAAGATAAGGTTATTATGCTGGTTTGCAGTGTTTTCCTTTCTCCAAACATACAATAACCCTTCTCATTTAAACCGAAAAGTGATGTATTTGGTCTCATCCACCCACAAAACTTTTTTCCAATAGCCTTCTGGCTTGTTCACGCGATCTTTAGCAAATGCAGACAGGCAGAAGTGTTCTTTTTGGAGAGCAGTGACGTTCTCCTTGCAGCCCTGCCAGGCACACCAATTGTTTAATTGGGTTCTCGTTGTCTACATTTTTGGCTTGCAAATCTGACGATGTTTTGCAGGAGGTCATATTTATGCAGAAATCTAGAAAATTTCCAAACACCACTGTATAACCAGCCTCAGTGTTTAAATGGCAGTGCACGGTTAGTCTGCTAGCCCTGGTGTTTTTGCGTAAGTCTGTCTTATTATACTGGGAAGCCTCCACCCCTTTGCTCTATTCCGATAACACACACACACACACACACATTCGCTCTCTTTTCACGCAGTCCACTCAGAACACCCTCGAAATCCAATGGACCCGGCAGCAACAGCAAACAATCACCGCACTAATTAAGTGTGCAATTAGATTATTCTGAAATTGATTTATGTCTACAGGGAGTTTGTACGCGAGTTCAAAAAATGTGTTTTTGTGCCCATGTGTGTACGCATTCAACAGAAAGGGGTTTTCATTAGGACAAGGAGACATTCGGGACGGTCACACATTCCATGCCAATTAGCATCCAAACCTTGGCCGACCCCCGTCGCTGTTTACAGAAAGCCTCATTGTTTGCACTTGGGAAGGAAAAAGAAGGGAATGTCTTGTGAAACGGCTTGCTTGATGAGAGAAATGTCTGTCCACCTCTCACTACGTTCAAACAACACTGGCCTTTCAGTATCAGTGACAAATTAATGTCTTAGAAATACACAGACCTTAAAGAAACGATCGATGAGCAGATATTATGGATCATTAGCCTCAAACCGTGTGCTTTGTGTAGGTTTAGTGAGAGTACTGTGTTCACAGTGGGGAGCTTGAGTGAGATCATCAAAACTCACTAAAATAGTGTAGAACACCCGCCTTTTTTGCACTTTGTTTGCGCCTGGCATTGGCAATCAGTGTGTTCCATCTACTCCTTTAGTTTGTTCCTCTTGGCAAACCCTTAATAGCCTTCACAGAACAAACCTTTGTTGTAGAGCTTACTTGTCCCGATGAAGGTCAACTCCCTTGAAGGTCACTGACAAAATACAGGCATTGCTTTTAATTTTGGCATGGCTAAAATTGTGGAACAAATGAGGTACAAGGCAGCCATCTTGGACATTCCTTCCCCTGGGTCCCGTCTTCTAAAGGTGAAAGGCAGAATCATACTGGAAAACTACATGATTGTATTGCACTACTTTGCACTTTGGACCACCCAATTGGCTCCGCCTCCTAAATTTCCAACAAGTCTTATTGTGAGCTACGTTGTAGTTTCGTAGCCTTGTAGCTGGAGTGCAAGATGACATCACAAATGGCAGATTTATGTAAACCTGCGAATTGGGGCAAAGTTCTTCGCCAAACAGTTTGCTTGAGGCTAGTTTTCCAGGATCAGATTAAGCCTCAATCAAATTGTGAACATCTTTAGAAAGGTCGAATCATTAACCGGAGAATTACAAACACCACGTTTTATTTTCCCACACTGATAGTAAAACCTTGAGTATCAGCCGATAACAATACACAGCCAATATATATATATATATTTAAAAACGACCAAATTTATGAATGATTTGCAAAATAAAATCAATAAATAAAAGTAAAGGAAAATTACATAGCCATAGACATGACACACAAAAATCACTCACATGGTAAATATAATATATATAATAAAGTATAACGTATAAATACAACAACAAAATGCAATCATGTCTCTTTATATGTTAATATATCAAATTCCCCCCCAAAAATAAATAAAATATGAACAAAATCTTCATCATCATTTCCAATCTTTTCCATTCGTTACAGGATCAGATCAGATTTGTTTGTTTTTCTCAGATATCTGATTCACAGTTTCTTGCTGGTGTGAGCCTGATACTGAGCTCCGCTAGCAGATTGGTGCCATCGCTATGAAACCATTTTTTCAAGGGTAAAGTGTTTGATTTGAAGACAGACCCTAAAAACAATCCATGGACACAAATTGTGCTTCATTAGTAATACCATTCTTGCATGTCATATGTAAAGTCTGTAGAATCACATGACTGGATGTTCCAAATGACTTGTTGATTCAGGAATCATTTCCATCAATAGCGTAATAACCGATAGTCACAGAAATAAATTTTCTCCGTTTTGATCAGGATTCATGGGTTTTGAGATTATGTAATGCTTTCTGAACAAGATTGTTGATCTATGAACAAGACTTTCCTGCTATATCAAATGTGTACGATTACCCGGTTTGATCTGGCCATTAAGATCTGACCCAATATAATTATACTCACTAGAGACGGTAGTGTGAGTCACAGTGAATCGACTTTTCCCCCCCATATGCAAGGATGTTTTTCCATATCGGAGGCTTCGCCAGTTTTACAGTGCAGTGGGAAATTGGTAAATGCGGTTCCGCCCACCCTCTGTTATTTCTCCAACCATAAAGGTGACCTGCTGTGCTCTGATATACAGCCCAAATCTCATCGAGGGGAAAGAGGATGGCTGCTTACAGTGACAATAAAAATAAATGAATTAGAATATCAGGCAGTGTCGAGCCACTCTGGCTGGTGTGAGGCCTTGTGACTGTCACGAGCAGTGATGAACGAGAGACAACAAAAACAGGCGGAGGGGAAATTACACACTCCGTCTCTCTCTCTCTCTCTCTCTCTGTCTCGCGTGCACACACACACTCACACACTTGTCTTAGTTTCCACGTGATGACCTTCCGCTGACATAATTATTAATTCAGTTAATTAATGCTATCCCTACACCTAAAATCTAACTCTGTGAAGTGTAATCCAATACGTAAGAGATATGTTTGCAATAGCTGACAGACTATTATGATTTACAGTCAGGTTGATGCTGGTTGACTTCGCAGTTGCGTAATGTGAACTGGTAATGTAAAAAAAAGAGTTTTTGAGGAGCAGACCACACTTTTTTCACCAAGTCTGACAGACACAGAGGCCACGCCTCCTTCATTGGGACTGACAGCTGATAGGCACAGAGGCCACGCATCCTTCACTGGGACTGACAGCTGACAGGCACAGAGGCCACGCCTCCTTCATTGGGACTGACAGCTGATAGGCACAGAGGCCACGCATCCTTCACTGGGAATGACAGCTGACAGGCCACGCCTCCTTCACTGGGACTGACAGCTGACAGGCACAGGGGCCACGCCTCCTTCACTGGGACTGACAGCTGACAGGCACAGAGGCCACGCCTCCTTCACTGGGACTGACAGCTGACAGGCACAGGGGCCACGCCTCCTTCACTGGGAATGACAGCTGACAGGCACAGAAGCCACGCCTCCTTCACTGGGACTGACAGCTGACAGGCACAGAGGCCACGCCTCCTTCACTGGGACTGACATCTGACAGGCACAGAGGCCACGCCTCCTTCACTGGGACTGACAGCTGACAGGCACAGGGGCCACGCCTCCTTCACTGGGACTGACAGCTGACAGGCACAGGGGCCACGCCTCCTTCACTGGGACTGACAGCTGACAGGCACAGGGGCCACGCCTCCTTCACTGGGACTGACAGCTGACAGGCACAGGGGCCACGCCTCCTTCACTGGGACTGACAGCTGACAGGCACAGGGGCCACGCCTCCTTCACTGGGACTGACAGTTGACAGGCACAGAGGCCATGCCTCCTTCACTGGGACTGACAGCTGACAGGCACAGGGGCCACGCCTCCTTCACTGGGACTGACAGCTGACAGGCACAGGGGCCACGCCTCCTTCACTGGGACTGACAGCTGACAGGCACAGGGGCCACGCCTCCTTCACTGGGAATGACAGCTGACAGGCACAGAGGCCACGCCTCCTTCACTGGGACTGACAGCTGACAGGCACAGAGGCCACGCCTCCTTCACTGGGACTGACATCTGACAGGCACAGGGGCCACGCCTCCTTCACTGGGACTGACAGCTGACAGGCACAGGGGCCACGCCTCCTTCACTGGGACTGACAGCTGACAGGCACAGGGGCCACGCCTCCTTCACTGGGACTGACAGCTGACAGGCACAGGGGCCACGCCTCCTTCACTGGGACTGACAGCTGACAGGCACAGAGGCCACGCCTCCTTCACTGGGACTGACAGCTGACAGGCACAGAGGCCACGCCTCCTTCACTGGGACTGACAGCTGACAGGCACAGAGGCCACGCCTCCTTCACTGGGACTGACAGCTCAGGCAAAGAGGCCACACCTCCTTCACTGGGACTGACAGCTGACAGGCACAGAGGCCACGCCTCCTTCACTGGGAATGACAGCTGACAGGCACAGAGGCCATGCCTCCTTCACTGGGACTGACAGCTGACAGGCACAGAGGCCACGCCTCCTTCACTGGGAATGACAGCTGACAGGCACAGAGGCCATGCCTCCTTCACTGGGACTGACAGCTGACAGGCACAGAGGCCACGCCTCCTTCACTGGGACTGACAGCTCAGGCAAGGAGGCCACGCCTCCTTCACTGGGACTGACAGCTGACAGGCACAGAGGCCACGCCTCCTTCACTGGGAATGACAGCTGACAGGCACAGAGGCCATGCCTCCTTCGCTGGGACTGACAGCTAACAGGCACAGAGGCCACGCCTCCTTCACTGGGACTGACACAATCAAGAATACTAAAGTCAACAATACTACAGTAAAAACAGTTTTAAAGCCAACAATACTAAGGCCAACAATACTGAAGTTTAACAATACTAAAGTCATTACTATAAAAATGTAAATGAATAAATGTAAAGTCAATAATATAAAAGGCAACAGTACTAAAGGTGATGGTACAAAAGTCAATAATACTAAAGTCAACAGTACTAAAATCAGTAGTAACACAGCTTTTTAACTGAATCTAACAGGCACAGCTGGAAGGAGGTGTCATCTCAAACGGGGCATTCAAATCGCACAAGCACGTAAAAAGTAACTGCGAATGCTAATAACACCATGGTTGATAGAAAAGATTCGCAGCTAGCGATGCTCAGTCTGATTAAACACAGAAATGGTCTAGAACGTGTTTTACGAACGAGTGCAGTTCCTGTTGGTGCAGCCGACTCAGGCTCAACACTTTCTTTAAGAGTGTACACTATGAGCGCCTGGCTCAGGCCTGGTCTAGGGTTTAACAATCAATCAGTGACTGAATGAATCTGCCTATGTGACATATCTATTCAGAGTAGGATTATAATCATTCAGCAGGCCACAGACTCCAGCAATTAGGGGCCAATGCAAGAGAATAAACATCTGTCTTTATTGATCTGAAAGAAAATGCAATCGCACCCATTCCCTGTGGTTGTGATATGCACATTTGCTTGAGTGCTCATTAGAAGAGCGATGGTTGGCATAGGTGCAGTCCAAACCCTGGCACGGTCTCTCTCTCTCTCTCTCTCTCTCTCTCTCTCTCTCTCTCTCTCTCTCTCTCTCTCTCTCTCTCTCTCACAGTCTTCCAAGGTTTCAACGCCATATAAAAATGAGTGTGCTCTCTGACACCTTATGTGCACTTCAAACTGACAGATGGTTTTAGAAATTAGGCAGCAGCAGCTCCATGGGAATCCTGTTTCACAGCATAATAAAAAACATAATTGTGTGTGTGTGTGTGTGTGTGTGTGTGTGTGTGTGTGTGTGTGTGTGTGTTTAAACAGACAGGATCACAATAACCTGTTATTGGCATTTCTGGAACCACTTCCTATGCCAATTTAAAGCCATATCAAAATAGTTGCCTATGATATCATGTTATTCCATATTTATCATAGATAATGTTATATTTGATATTAGTATGCAAGTGTGCAGTCTGGAATGTAGACGACATCAAAAAGAGCCTTCTGCTGCCACCTAGTGAACATATTTACAGGGTCTTTGTCAAATAATGGCATAACTGAGTTCATTAAGTTCATCAACCTCATAAACCCTAACTGTAGGCCTATTTCTACAGCGCCATCTACTGGTAGTCCTCTATTATTGACAGAAAAGTACTGAATTAGTGAACACACGTATTTTATTATTTTTTTTTTTACAGTACAGCTTCACACACTTCCGTGCCTTAACATCGGCTTCATTAAGTGATTTTCATAAGATTTTGGATTTTTAGATATTGTAAATGATGTAAATAATGATATAGAAATATATAAATGTAAGTGTACTCATGCAGTCAATTTGTTTCAAAGGTTTTTTTTGGACCTCATTCCTGTCAGTAAATCTGAGGTGTACAGTATGTAGTATGAAGAAATGATCATAAACCAAAACAGGAGCTTTACTGCTATTTACACATTTAAATCTACTACTGTGACTTATCTAATAAAATATATATATTATATTATCCATCCATCCATTCATCCATCCATCCATCTTCTACCACTTACTCCTTCTTCAGGGTCATGGGGAACGTGGAGCCTATCCCAGGGAGCATGGGGCACAAGGCGGGGTACACCCTGGACAGGGTGTCAATCCATCGCAAGGCACAATCACATACACACTCACACACCCATTCATACACTACGGACACTTTAGACACGCCAATCAGCCTACCATGCATGTCTTTGGACTGGGGGAGGAAACCGGAGTACCCGGAGGAAACCGCCGCAGCACGGGGAGAACATGCAAACTCCACTGAGTTTGTGGGTGTTTGTGTATATCTGAGATGTTTGTTAGTGTTTGTGTATATCTGAGATGTTTGTGGGTGTTTGTGTATATCTGAGATGTTTGTTAGAGTTTGTGTATATCTGAGATGTTTGTGGGTGTTTGTGTATATCTGAGATGTTTGTTAGAGTTTGTGTATATCTGAGATGTTTGAGGGTGTTTGTGTATATCTGAGATGTTTGTGGGTGTTTGTGTATATCTGAGATGTTTGTTAGAGTTTGTGTATATCTGAGATGTTTGTGGGTGTTTGTGTATATCTGAGATGTTTGTGGGTGTTTGTGTATATCTGAGATGTTTGAGGGTGTTTGTGTATATCTGAGATGTTTGTTAGAGTTTGTGTATATCTGAGATGTTTGTGGGTGTTTGTGTATATCTGAGATGTTTGAGGGTGTTTGTGTATATCTGAGATGTTTGTTAGTGTTTGTGTATATCTGAGATGTTTGTGGGTGTTTGTGTATATTTGGGGTGTCTGTGGAAGTTTGGTGTTTTGTGGGTGTTTGTGTATATCTGAGATGTTTGTTAGAGTTTGTGTATATCTGAGATGTTTGTGGGTGTTTGTGTATATCTGAGATGTTTGTTAGAGTTTGTGTATATCTGAGATGTTTGTGGGTGTTTGTGTATATCTGAGATGTTTGTTAGAGTTTGTGTATATCTGAGATGTTTGTGGGTGTTTGTGTATATTTGAGATCTTTGTGGGTGTTTGTGTATATTTGGGGTGTCTGTGGAAGTTTGGTGTTTTTTGGGTGTTTGTGTATATTTGAGATGTTTGTTAGTGTTTGTGTATATCTGAGATGTTTGAGGGTGTTTGTGTATATCTGAGATGTTTGTGGGTGTTTGTGTATATCTGAGATCTTTGTGGGTGTTTGTGTATATTTGGGGTGTCTGTGGAAGTTTGGTGTTTTGTGGGTGTTTGTGTATATCTGAGATGTTTGTGGGCGTTTATATATATTTGAGGTGTTTTTGGATAGTTTGTGCATTTATGGATGTTTGGTGTATTTGTGGGCGTTTTAAAGACTATTATAGGACTATATTTAAACGTCTTATTTTGGAGAAGAAATGCAAATCGAGTAACGAAGTGTCACGTAGCGACAGGTAAAGCCATTCATCCTGCATCGTCATAGCAACCACCAGAGATCCTTACAGTTCATTGCGAACTCTCGCGATATTTGGAAACTGCTAAATGTTAAGAGCTTGGTCATTAATTAAAACGACTCGCTTCTTTATATAAATAATATAATCCTAGTTTAACCCACTGCATCTACACCGCAGTACAGAACATTTCGAACGCTTCAGCATTTATGCTTCGAAGTTCTCTCAAGGTATCGTGGGATTTCGCGTTCAGTCACGTGACTTCTACAGCTCGGTTATCAGGGAAGGTGAGTCACGTGGTTTCTCGGGCGGAGCTGTTACCGTGGAGATTTGGGTTGACTGATGCACAGAGCGGATAAGCGAGAGGACTCGCCTGGACCGAGACTGCGTTTCTGATTGAAAATTAACCAAATAAACACACAACAAACATCAGGCTCGGTGAGTAGAAAGCGTTGTCTGGCTGTAAAATGTCTGAAGTGTTAAAGGGAAGAGGATTTATTGCGTGGGAATGTGTAATATGTTCGGCAGGTGAAGGACGCAGACGCTGATGATTCACCTTAATGTTGGATTTTCTTAATAAACTTGTTCAAAAATTCAAATGAAACCTCACGAGGAAACATTTAAATATGATATTTATTGGTCTTAAAAGATGTCCTCAATCCACAGGTTCTATGGCAGGGGTTCACAAACTTTTACAGCTAGGGACAGTAATGCAACTGGTCTAATATTAGGCACAAATATGTACATAAAATAATCCTATCTATCTATCTATCTATCTATCTATCTATCTATCTATCTATCTATCTATCTATCATTATTAATTAGTATATATTATTTATTGAGTTAGTTAGTCAGATAGTTTTTTAGTTAGTTAAGTAGTTTAATTAGTTAATTGTTTAGTCAGTTAGAAGTTAGTTGTTTATCTAGTTAGTTGATTGTTTAGTTAGTTGGATAGTTGGTTAATTACATAGTTGTATAGCTAGTTAGTTACACAGTTAGTTGTTTAGTTAGTTATCTAGTTAGTTGTTCAGTTAGTTACGTGATTAGTTAAATAGATAGTTGGTTAGTTAGATAGTTTGTTAGTTGGTTATTTTTTTTATTTATGTAGTTGGTTAATTAATCAGTTAGTTGGTTAGTTAGTTGTTTAGGTAGTTATTTATTTAGTTTGTTGATTAGTTAGTTGTTTAGTTACTTAGCTAATTAGTTACTAGTTTACTTGGTTACTTAGTTAGATATCTACTTAGTTAGTTACTTAGTTATTAATTAATTAGAAGCACACATTGTCCACCCACAGAACACATCCCAGATGCAGTGTGCTGAAAGACCTGAAACTTTTTAGATACTAAATAAATATTGAAATATCCATTAGCTGTTTTTAGGTTAATAAGATTTTGAATTTAATCTGTTCATTTCCCAAACAATTAGGCTTTAATAAAAAATAATAGTAAAAGTGGTCCTCCAGCAGGCTGTGTGATGTATAAGGAAAGGAGAGCTTCGTGGTTTTGTCGTCACCCAGCTTACATTTTACACTTCATCATAAAGCATGTAAGAGCCAATTAGTTTACGCTTTCCAGAGGTGCCAGAGGTGCTTTTAGTCTCCTAGCAAACCGCTGAGAAGGCAAAGAAACACACTGTTGTGCTGAATGAACATTTCCAGTCTTGTAATATCGTTATCTTAAACCACGACAGGCCTTTATGCAACACTGAGTTTTTGTGACGGGAAGGATGACGCTTTATCTTTGGTTGGCGTACCGCGTAAATACCGCAATGAATGTGTCCCGCGTTTGCTCTGCAGGCGAGCGTCGGGTCGCTGTGAGCTCTGCTGTGCGGCGGCAGAATGCAGTTCGCTTTTCCTGTCAGCAAGAACAGGATCATATCCACCTTTCCCAAGGTAAAGAATCAGAGTCTGATTCACCGGCACTCGATCCCTTCACGCGTTAGTGTATAATCATCCCACATTTCGTCACCCCGGAGATCGGGTAGTGTTTAATCATCGTGAAAATGGATTATTCCAGAGTGCTGCTGAATTCTCAAATCTGATTGGTCAGGAGTCAGGTGTTAATGAATGATTTTTCCCTAACAAGCAATTAATGCGTTATTGTTTCTATAGTAACAGCTCATACGTAAGGTGAGTGCTCAACATAAAAAAAAAAAGCCAGCACGTTTATAATGACGCTAAAGTTTGAGTTTGAATTTCTTTGCGTGTGTGTGTTGCAGTGTTATAATCCACAAGCGTGTTTGCAGATGAAGGAAGACTGGAACGTTAAAGCCAAGCTAGCTTTTAAAGACCGAGCCACCTGGCAGCAGAGGTGAGAGCCGCCACCTTTCATTATGCAGCAGCAGACGTGCGCATCACTTCCTGCGTGACTTCTAGTCCAACTACCTCACTGTTATTGCACGTAGTGTATCAGTAGTGTTCGAGTAGCGCTCGAGACCCGGTCTCGGTCTTGTCTTAAACCTATAACAGCATTTCCACGCACAAATACTCGAACTCTTTCAGTCTGGACAGATTGAAGATGTCGAAAGCCGTCGTTGTTGGAGACCTGAACGTAGGGAAGACCTGCTTAATCAACAGGTACGTGAACCTGAAGCCTGACAAGCGTAATGATGTGGGAATGGAATTGCCCGTGACCCGTGAGGCTTATTTGTCACTCGAGAGCGTTTAATCGAGACGGTCTTGTGCTCTAGGTTCTGTAAAGATGCTTTTGATCGCGACTACAAGGCCACCATCGGGGTCGACTTCGAAATCGAGAGATTTGAGCTGTCGGGGCTTCCGTTCTCCCTTCAGATGTGAGTGCTGCTTCTTCATCACAACTTTTCACGCGTGAAGTCTATTAAAGAAGAGTTACTCTGTGATTGATCCTCGTAGAACTGGATTAAATCTCTCTAAAAACAAGTCTTGGGCTGAAGTTTGGACACGCCGAATCGTTTTTTAAAATGATAATGAAATATCAATAGAGTGGAGTCTACCCAAACGGCTGAGACCACAGTGAAGATCTGTGATTATTATTATTATTAGTTCTTTTTGTTTGTTTAGTTAGGGCTTGTTTATTTTGATGTTTTATTTGTTTAAGTTTTTTTTGTTAGTTATTTGTTTAGTTTAGTATGTTTATTTAGTTTTATTCTTTTTTGGCATTTGTTTTGTTTTTGTTTTTGCTGTTGTATTTGTTTATTGTTTTTGTTAAGTTGTATGTTTAGTGTTGTTTGTTTTATTATTGTTTTGTTATTTGTTTTGTTTTTTGCTGTTTTATTTGTTTATTTTCTTGTTTTCTTTGTTAAGTTGTCTGTTTACTTTTCTCTGTTTTGCTTTTATTAATAATTTTTTTTGCTTGTTTTACTTTTTTGTTGTTTGTTTTGTTTTAGCTGTTTTATTTGTTTATTTTCTTTGTTTTTTGTTAAGTTGTTTGTTTAGTTTTGGTCGGTTTGTTTAGTTTTGTTTGTTTTTTGTTTAGTTTAGTATGTTTGTTATTTTGTTTGATACTTTTTAGTTTTATTTTTTGTTGTTTGTTTTGTTTTGGCTGTTTTATTTGTTTGTTTTTGTTTTTTTGTTAAGTTGTTTGTTTAGTTTTGGTTGTTTTGTTTTGTTTGTTTCTTGTTTAGTTTAGTATGTTTGTTATTTTCTTTTATACTTTTTAGTTTTATTTTCTTTGTTGTTTAGTTTTTTCTGTTTTATTTGTTTGTTTTCGTATTTTTGTTAAGTTGTTTAGTTTTGATTGGTTTGTTTTGTTGTTTTGTTTGTTTAGATTTTTTGTTGTTTTTTTGTTTAGTTCAGTATGTTTGTTATTTTGTTTTATACTTTTTAGTTGAATTTTTTGGTTGTTTGTTTTGTTTTTGCTGTTTTATTTGTTTGTTTTCTTTGTTTTTGTTGTTAAGGGTAAATACAGGCCATGAAGCAACAGTTTGCCAGGAGAAGGAGGTGGAGTATGGAGGGTTAGGGGCGTGTTCAATTTGCATATTCATAACTGGACTTCTTGATGAGGTTAAAAGGGTCATCATGGCCAGTTATTACATTTACACCAGTTTGTGCAAATCTTTCCAGTCTGAAAGGTTAGAAAATGAAGCAGATTTGTAAACGTTGAAGGTTTAAGAGATACAGAGAGTCTAAGGGAGAAAAGGTTTTGTGTTTATTTGCTCTGACTTGTTTATTTTAACAAACCCAGTGGTGTGTATGCTTTCTTCACCTCGTAGCTGGGACACTGCAGGCCAGGAGAAGTTTAAATGCATTGCTTCAGCGTATTACCGAGGAGCTCAGGGTACGGTCCTCGTTCAACACTCATACACCTTCATTCAACACGCCACTGAACACGCACTCGACAGCTCAACATGATGAACATCATTTCTGTGCGGTTTTGGTTTTTTTCTTCACAGTGATCGTCACGGTATTCGACATGACGGACATTCTAACACTGGAGCACACCAAGTAAGTTAGATATTGTTACTTGGTTTACTTGTGTCTGGGTCAAATCTATGAAGGCTTTGTGCCATGTCCAGTGGTTCTGTACCAGTTTTAATGGTTTTGTGCCATTTTCAGAGTCTTTGTGCCAATGTTAGAGGCCTTCTGCTATTTTTAGAGGTTTCATGCCAGTTTTTAGAGGCTTTGTGCCAGTTTTAGAGGCTTTGTGCCAGTTTTAGAGGCTTTGTGCCAGTTTTTAGAGGCTTTGTGCCATTTTTAGAGGTGTTGTGCCAGTTTTTAGAGGCTTTCTGCCAGTTTTAGAGGCTTTGTGCCAGTTTTAGAGGCTTTATGCCAGTGTTAGAGGCTTTGCGCCATTTTTAGAGGTGTTGTGCCAGTTTTTAGAGGCTTTGTGCCAGTTCTTAGAGGCTTTGTGCCATTTTTAGAGGTGTTGTGCCAGTTTTTAGAGGCCTTCTGCCATTTTTAGAGGCTTTGTGCCATTTTTAGAGGCTTTATGCCAGTTTTAGAGGCTTTGCGCCATTTTTAGAGGTGTTGTGCCATTTTCTAGAGGCTTTGTGCCATTTTTAGAGGTGTTGTGCCATTTTCTAGAGGCTTTGTGCCATTTTTAGAGGCTTTGTGCCATTTTTAGAGGTGTTATGCCAGTTTTTAGAGGCTTTGTGCCAGTTTTTAGAGGCTTTGTGCCATTTTTAGAGGTGTTGTGCCAGTTTTTAGAGGCTTTCTGCCATTTCTAGAGGTGTTGTGCCAGTTTTTAGAGGCTTTCTGCCAGTTTTAGAGGCTTTGTGCCATTTTTAGAGGTGTTGTGCCAGTTTTTAGAGGTTTTCTGCTATTTTCAGAGGTGTTGTGCCAGTTTTTAGAGGTTTTGTGCTATTTTTAGAGGTTTCATGCCAGTTTTTACAGGTTTCATGCCAGTTCTTAGAGGCTTTCTGCCATTTTTAGAGGCTTTGTGCCAGTTTTAGAGGCTTTGCGCCATTTTTAGAGGTGTTGTGCCAGTTTTAGAGGCTTTGTGCCATTTTTAGAGGCTTTGTGCCATTTTTAGAGGCTTTGTGCCATTTTTAGAGGCTTTGTGCCATTTTTAGAGGTGTTGTGCCATTTTTAGAGGCTTTGTGCCATTTTTAGAGGTGTTATGCCAGTTTTTAGAGGCTTTCTGCCATTTCTAGAGGTGTTGGACCAGTTTTTAGAGGTTTTGTGCTATTTTTAGAGGCTTTCTGCCATTTCTAGAGGTGTTGGACCAGTTTTTAGAGGTTTTGTGCTATTTTTAGAGGCTTTCTGCCATTTCTAGAGGTGTTGGACCAGTTTTTAGAGGTTTTGTGATATTTTTAGAGGTGTTCTGCCAGTTTTTAGAGGCTTTGTGCTAGTTTTAGAGGCTTTGTGCTAGTTTTAGAGGCTTTCTGCCAGTTTTAGAGGCTTTGCGCCATTTTTAGAGGTGTTGTGCCAGTTTTTAGAGGCTTTATGCCAGTTTTTAGAGGCTTTGTGCCATTTCTAGAGGCGTTGTGCCATTTTTAGAGGTGTTGTGCCAGTTTTTAGAGGTTTTGTGATATTTTTAGAGGTGTTCTGCCAGTTTTTAGAGGCTTTGTGCCATTTTTAGAGGCGTTGTGCCATTTTTAGAGGTGTTGTGCCAGTTTTTAGAGGTTTTGTGATATTTTTAGAGGTGTTCTGCCAGTTTTTAGAGGCTTTCTGCCAGTTTTAGAGGCTTTGTGCTATTTTTAGAGGTTTCATGCCAGTTTTTACAGGTTTTGTGCCATTTGTAGAGCTTTGTAGAGGTTTTGTGACAGTGTTTAGAGACTTTCTGCCATTCTTAGAGATTTTGTGCCATTTGACTTTTTTTTTTTTTTTTTTTACCTGTGTTTCATTGGTTAGAGAGATCTCCTTCAAATTTCGAAGCACTTGTTGCATCTCTGTAAGTAGGAATTTGACTGACATCGGCATTTACTTTGAAGAAATAGACACGTGCGAAACCAAAAGAACCGGCATTTTCTTGTCGTCGATTTGTCTTCGGCTAGGTAATCAACGAAATATACTTTCATATGAGCAATTAACTACTAGTGTGCAGTGTGACACCAAAAATAACTTCCATTCTGAACCTCCAAAAATAGGTGGAAATGTCTTTTTTTTTTTTGCTGCCGGTAAATGATGGCGTGAGTGTGATGGCGTCAAAGCTGAGCACACGGAGCAGTATCAGCAAGCGTGGTCATTAAACATGAGCTCCTCGTCACTGCGGAGAGGAACCACTGACGTACGGTATATAAATGCGTGCGGGTCTTTGTTTCTCTAACGTGTAGAGTTTTTCTCTCAGGCAGTGGCTGATGGAGGCTCTGAACGAAAACGAACCAAACTCCTGCTTCATTTTCTTGGTCGGAACCAAAAGAGATCTGCTGGTGAGAACTTCATCATCTCCATCATTCTCTCGCACCCAGAGGCAAACCAACAGCCATGACACACACACACACACACACACACACACACACACTGTAACGCTTTTATTTATTTATAGATTAGTAATAATATTGTAAGGAATAAACTTCACCATATCCACGATTACGAAAATGTTTACGTTTCAACCGTACAAATCCCGGTGACCGAGCCGTTACTATAGAAACGACGACGTATTCGAACAAACGCATTCATATTAATGTAAACCTGTGATTTGTAGCTGAACCATTGTCAGAGCTGCTGTTCTAGAAAATGAATCAACGCCTTCTGACCGATCGGAATGAAGCATTCGACTGCGCAGTAATCCCCCAGCACACCGCGCAGCATAATAACTAAAAGAAGGACAGAATCATCACGATAACTTCAGTCGCTCGCACGCAGTTTCCAGATGCTTCCATTAGCGTGTGTTTTGTTAATTAGTCTCCAGAGGAATGCCAGAGGACGGAGAGAGACGCAGTAAAGATGGCGGCGGAGATGAACGCGGAGTTCTGGTCCGTCTCGTCCAAAACAGGTGAAGTACACACCGTACTCACGGTCACGAGAGACACGCTACGGATAACAGAGCGCCATATTCCTCATCCTAATGAATCGTGAGCCGTAGCTGATGTCTTGATATGTGTAACACATACACGGCATGACCCTGTGGTACAGTACTGAGTAGTAAGGGTTTGTCTTTGCTCTGTGTTCACGCTCAGCTGTATGGATGATGATGGTGATGTGCTGATACTATTCTGTGTGTGTGTGTGTGTGTGTGTGTGTGAGACAGGAGAAAACGTGCAGCAGTTCTTCTTCCGTGTGGCCGCTCTGGCTTTCGAAGACTCCGTCCTGAAGGACACGGAGCTCGGGTACAGCACGGCGCGGATCGGAGACGGAGACGTTCTCAGTAAGCGTCCGTTTACTTCCTTTACGTGATGGAGTGTGTGTGTGTGTGTGTGTGTGTGTGTGTGTGAAGGTATGTTCACACAGACACCGATTTTATCGCCGCAAGTCGCCAGTCGCTTTATTATGAAGTCGCCAGTAGGCGTTCCTGTTACTGGTTTCCGTGGTAACGCGTATCGGTGGGTGGCACAACCAGCATTCCGCTTTTGAGAACAAACCAGCGTCTGTATGTAAAATTCGCCAGTGTGTACACGCATCATATCCGGTGAGAGGAGAGGAGTGTGAGCTCGAGCGCCGGACCGTCTGCGGACTCGCAGGCGGCACGGCGGATCACGTGCGCTCTACTGTCTTCACTCCCATTGGGAGTCGCTGCACCAAGTTGCTCGAAATTTGCATAAAGTTAAGCTTTTCTCAGCTTTGTCGCGTCGCCGGACACGCCCACATCCGGTCGCTGGCGGTCGCTGTTGTCACTTTCGTTTGTTAGGTGTTGTTTTGTTGGCTTTGTTTTTGTTGTTTTCTTAGTTCTTTTTGTTTGTTTAGTTTTGGTTTGCTTGTTTTGTTGTTTGATTTGTTTATTTTTTGTTTTATTTTTTTTTTGTTTAGCTATTTGTTTAGTTTAGTATG